>NW_020174425.1:2158078-2257650 GCF_003031525.2 Neophocaena asiaeorientalis asiaeorientalis | reverse complement strand
AACAAAAAAAAAAAAAAAAAAAAAGACGCCAGAGATAGACCTGAGCAAGAAGCCAGAATGCCAGGCCCGACTGCCCCCAGGGCGCTGTCCCAGGCAACCTCATCCAGCACTTCCACCAGCTGGCAGCCCTAGACCGGGCCCCCAAGCTGTGCGGATGCCCCCCTCCCACTGAGACAAGGGCTTGCAGAGCCCCCACCCAGAGGGCCTTGGCCCCTGTGCCCAAAGGCAGCACAGGTACTGCTGCCTGTGCGACATCAAGTTCAGAAGCCTGTCCCCCTTCATCGCCCACAAGAACGATTACTGTTCCTTGCACGCGGCCCAGCACGTGCAGTGAGTGCTGCCACACTACAGGCAGAGGCTGCACAGCCGGCTCTGCAGGGGCTGCCCCAGCCCAGGACCGCTGGGCACTCTGGCTCCTGAGAAATGCTCCAGGCACAGACAGGGGGGCAGCACCCACCTGGACCCTTGGCACTTAATAAAGAAGTTCAGTTTGATGGAAAAAAAAAAGGTGAGGGCAGAGAGCCCTTCCAACATGTGAGATGTAGGCAGTCGGCAGTCTGTACCCCAGAAGTGGGTAGTCACCAGATTCCAACCATGTTGGCACTGTGATCTTGGACTTCCAGGCTCCAGAACTGTGAGGAATAAATTTCTGTTGTTTATAAGCCACCCAGTCCATGGCATTCTGTTGTAGCAGCCCAAGCTTAGTAACAACTGTGTACTTTAAATGGTGAATTGCATGGGAAAAAATTATCTTTTTAAAATAAAGCTATTTAGGAAAATATAGATAGAGCAAAAAATAAAGGATTAATCTAGTGCTTGGGAAGATGATGTCAAATTCACAAGTGACAGAAGGAAAAACCTTATCTTTCTTATTCAGTGCTCCACTCAAGAGAATGATGTTAAATGTGAACTTTAGTCCCAAATTAAGGAAGGATAATATGGCCTCTGTGTATTTTAAGGGAGTCCAAGACTCCAGGGCTCAGCTAAATTATCTCCCATTTAATCAGTCAGAAATTATGGAGAATTGGAGGGTGGAGAAGCAGTTTTAGAGATAGATACTCATACAAAATTGTCAAAAGTGCCCTGGCTAGGGTGGGAAAAAAAAATCAGTTGGACATATTTGTGTGGGTCTATATTGGGGTCTCTAGTCTGTTACATTGATCTTTGTGTTTACCCTTCAACCAGTACTTTACAGCTTTGATCAGTGTAGCCATAGAATAAGTCTTAAAATCAGGTGATTGATTCCTTCCACTTGATTCTTATTTTTCAAATTGTTTTAGCTATCCTATTTCCTTTGTTATTTTAAAATAATCTTGTCTTCATCTACAAAAATTCTTGATGAGATTTTGATAGGAATTGTGCTAAGCTTATATATCAGTTTGGGGAGTAGGGCCATCTTTATTCTGTTGAATCTTCCAATCCATGAAGACAATGTAGCTCTCCATGTATTTAGATTTCCTATGATTTCTCTCATCAGCATTGTATAGTGTTCACCATAGAGGTCCTGTGCATGTCTTGTTAAATTTACACCTTAGTAATTCATTTGATTAAGCAATTATAAATAGTGTTTCATTTTTTAAAATTTTGGTATCTATGTGTTTACTGTTAGTATATAGAAATATATTTTATTTTTATATGTAGACCTTATATCATGTAACCTTGCTGAATGCATTTATTAGTTCTAGGAACTTTAGATTCCTTGAAATTTTCTACACAATCATGTCACCAGCAAATAGATGGAGTTTGTTTTTTCCTTTCCCATCTCTGTGTCTTTTATAACCTTTTCTTGCTTTCTTGCCCAGGCTAGAACTTCCAGTACTATGCTGATAGAAGTGATGAGAGTAAACACCCTTGCCTTGTTCCCTGTCTTAAGGGGAAATCATTTAGTATGATGTTAGCTGTAAGTTTTTTAGAGACGTTGTTTATAAAGTAGAGATTGTCCTCTATTCCAAGTTTTCTGAGAATTTTCTTATACTTTAAAAAATTACCTTTGAGTATGTACACATATTGATAACTATGTTTTCCTCTTTGGTAATGTAGAATATTCACAAGTGGGAGTATCCATTTATAACATTATTTATAACAGCTTCCTAAAAGTTTGTCTTCCAGAAATCTTACCTTTGTTTATCCTGTTGCCTGCAAAACTAACTTAGAGTTTCTCATTTGCTTTAAGGTATTCTTACCCCAAGATGATCCCTATTAATATACATATGTCTTGCCTGAGATGGCAGATACATGAATCAATGAGTGCCATTAAATACATCACCATGGATTTGTTGATTACCTTATACAGAGTTTGAAGGGCTAAAAAGATATTAGAAGGTAATCATTGTGAGGGAGATATGGGATAACTGTAGAGGAAAATGAAGGAGCTATTCTGAAATGACCAGAGGCCTGATAAAGAAGGATTGATAGGAGAAAACCTACCTAGATGACCTTGGGTATGGTGATAACTTTTTAGACACAACATCAAAGACATGATCCCTGATAAGCTGGAATTCATTAAAATTAATATCTTCTGCTCTGTAAAAGATGGTGTCAAGAAAATGAGAGAACAAGCCACAGATTAAGAGAAAAAATATTTACAAACAACATACTTGATAAAGGACTGCTATCCAAAATATATTTAAAAACTCTTAAAACTCAACAATAAGAAAACAAACCACGCTATTCAAAAATGGGCCAAAGACCTTAACAGGACCTCACCAAAGAAGATATACAGATGGCAAATGAGCATATGAAAAGGTGCCATACATCATATGTCATCAAGGAAATGCAAATTAAAACAAGACACTGCTATACATCTATTAGAGTGGCCCAAATCTGGAAGACAACACCAAATGCTGGTGATGACGCAGAGCAACAAGAACTCTCATTCACTGCTGGTAGGAATGCAAAATTTTACAGCTACTTTGGAAGACAGTTTCATGGTTTCTTACAACACTAATACTCTTACCATGCAATCCAGCAACCACACTCCTTGGTATTTACACACAGGAGTTGGGAACTTATGCCCACACAAAACTTGCACACAGATATCCATATCAGCTTTATTCATAATTGCCAAAACTTGGAAGTAAACAAGATGTCCTTCAATCAGTGAATGGATAAACTTCAGCACATCCAGACAACAGAATATTATTCCGCCCTCAAAAGAAATGAACTATCAAGCCATGAAAAGACATGAAAGAACTTTAAATGTATATTAGTAAGTGATAGAAGCCCAACTAGAATGGCTACATACTACATTACACTCTGGAACAGGCAAAACTATGGAGACAGTTCAAAGATCATAGGTTGACAGGAATGGGGAGAGGAGAGATTAAGAGATGGAGCACAGAGGATTTTTAAGGCAGTGAAAATACTCTGTATGATATCATAATGATGGACACATATCATTATACATTTGTCAAAACCCATAGAATGCACCACACCAGGAGTGGAACCCTAATGTAAACTCTGGACTCTGAGTGATGATGATGTGCCAGTATAGGTTCATCAGTTTTAACACATGTACCAACCTGGTGGGGGGGTGTTGACAATGTGGAAGTCTATGCATGGTGGGGGAAATCTCTGTACCTTCCCCTCAATTTTTGGTGAATCTTAAACTGCTATAAAAATGATATTAATATTAAAAAAAGAAGAAGAAAGAGAAGCAGAAGGGAGAAAAGGTGTGCTGAATGAAGATGTCAACTGGGGGAGGCAAAGGCACTATTCAGTTGCTCGGTGCCTTTGCCTGGGCCATCAGAGTTCACTTATTCCCTGTCTCCCTCCAGAGTATATGCTGTACAAATAGGAAACTTTAGATATATATGTTTTTACTTATTTCTTTATATTAAAGATTTTAGGTTCTTATTTTCACTCATACGTATCACTTTGGTAATTTACTGCTTATCTTTTTGTGTCATTCTCCATGCTAAGTATATTTTCTCTTTTATTTCACAATACAACATGAATTTTAAAAATCTCAAGACAGCCACACCACCACAGCATGTTAAAGATAAAGTGCTTCCAGGACACAACATGTGGCGTAACTGTATATATAAGCAACAGTGAATTGAATCTATTACATGTTTTGATCCTGACTCACTTGGCAATGTTCCTATAAAGTCGGCCTAAATATCCTGGAGAGTAATGCTTGCTAATGAAACCAAAGAGGCAGAGGCTGAATGAAAGTAAGTGCTATAAATACTGGATGCTTGTGATTAAACATGCTGAGGTGTGCCAGGAAGATTTAAGTCCCACTAATTATCAGGAGCTTGGACCAAATGAGGTATCTGTTCAGTTATGGCTTGACTCAGAGAGTCAATCCTTTTTTTTTTTTTTTAATGTTATACAGAGTTCAATAGCTTTAAAAATAGATATGTTTGGCCTCTAATGATTAATTCAGTATTTTGTTGAATAAACTCCCATTTGTTTCTCTATTCAGTAGAAGAAGAAAACATCTGGAATTAATTTGGTGTTCAGTAAAGTTGTACTATTTGTTTGTTTGTGTGTGTTTTTAATAGTTTACCTCCATGCTAGTCTTTCTAACCTAATCATGAACGTGGCACCTTGCAAATAAATTATCTGGAAGAAAGGTACCTTTAAAATGGCTCTATCTGTCAAGAGGAAGACCGTGTCACTGTAAAACCTTTTGAAAGATCTCCTTATATGGGAGGTGTAATGATTCTTTTAAGCATCACAGATGGGATCAAGGGACTTTGGAGCCCAGGGCAAAGTATGACAGGAGGAAAGAATGGCCAGAGTTAGAAGATCTTACTTCCCGGACAAATCTGTTAAGTGAGGATGTGAACTTTCTAGATACTTTACAACCTGGGTATTGGAAGGGCACCAAAGGTTTTCCATGCTGCCTCATAACCCTTACAAAGCTGGAATCAAAGGAGTCTACACCTGATCGCTGTTTTCTCTATAATTATGCCACTGCTATTTCATTTACAGCAAGGGATAGCTTCATGGGAATGTACATATTTCATAAGGCCATATTGATAAATGATGCTAATAGAATCTGTACATTTAATCAGCAGGTATATATTTATCACCTACTATAAAGAAAGCACCATGCTAAGGACAAAGGATTATTTTTTATATAATTGACTTAACCCTTGCCCTCAAGGAGCTTATAACTAGTAAGAGGAAAGGAACTATAGACAAATAATACATAATAAAATTTTCAATAAGGAATATGTATATATACTCATATACATATATACACACAATCATACATTCACATGCATGAATATACACATAAAATAGGGCTTCAGAAGGAAAGGAATATTACATTCTCCCAATAACCTTTAAGTGAATGAATTAATTAGTGCCCTAGATATCATTTTTATTTAATAATTAAAGTAAAATGATAAACTATTCTTCTATCCTCCAGATTTTACTTTACTGTAAAACAAACCAAAACCAGAGTCCCCAGTAACCTGTAACAAAATCCATGTGTTGGTTATCACTATGGTCCTCAACAAAAACTACCTTCCGATAAGTAGTTTGGGCTGTCAACCATGGAGACAGTGACTGTGGATTGCTGGGACCAAAGCAAGTTCCACAGCCAGAGCCACCCTCTGAGACCTGGATTTCAGGGCAAACCTTTTTCCCATACAGCTTGAGATGCCATTATCCCAGTTCATCAGGTGGTGAGATATCAGATGTAAATTCTAGGTTCTACATAACATTAAGGAATGCTTACTGAGTGAAGTTCTCAAAGTACTTGTAGTATTCCACGACAGAACAAATAATACGTTATCTTCTTGTGCCCAGGTAACTCTCTGTACTTGGGAAAATAAAAGTGCTATGTCTTCCTATGTACCCAAAATGTTATTATAAGTGGTATTGGAAAAAATATTGTGGATGGATGGCTAGCAGAGTTAATGACCTTGATCAGTAAGTCCATCATGAAATAAATCTTCTCACTCTTTAAAACAGTTACATTTTAAATAAATTATATGGTTACCCCAACTGTAAGTGACTCATATCTCAAACTACAAAAAAACCCATATTATACTTGTGCTTTCTGGGTAATAATCCTATGCTAATAGTATGCTCTACTGAACAGATTCCTAAAGGATTACCTAGGTTTATTGATTACTTCTCATTTGTTTGTCATGGTGGAAAAGAATAAGAATCCTAATTGATCAGCAGCTTTCCATAAAGCACTGTTTTATTAAACCAAGAGATAACAGGGTTTCCCTGCTTCAGTTTATTGTACAACTATAGACCTCCTCCCACTGAGTTGCTGAAATGTGTTTCATGGCACACTCAGGTCTTTTAAATGTGTAATTTAGGAATATATTCAACAAACGTTAATAAGCACTTACTATATTCCAAGCATGGTACTAAGTATTAACAATTAAAAAATAAATCGGGCTTCCCTGGTGACACAGTGGTTGAGAAGCTGCCTGCTAATGCAGGGGACATGGGTTCGAGCCCTGGTCTGGGAAGATCCCACATGCCGCGGAGCAACTGGGCCCGTGAGCCACAACTACTGAGCCTGCGCGTCTGGAGCCTGTGCTCCACAACAAGAGAGGCCACGATAGTGAGAGGCCCGCGCACCGCGATGAAGCGTGGCCCTCACTTGCCACAACTAGAGAAAGCCCTCGCACAGAAACGAAGACCCAACACAGCAAAAATAAATTAATTAATAAACTCCTACCCCCAACATCTTTAAAAAAAAAAAAAAGGCACTATGAAATATATTAATAAATAAATAAATAAATAAATCATGGTAACTACTGTATGTATAGTGTTTAGTATATGCTGAACAATTTACTAAGCGCTTTATATGTATGTTTATTTAATCTTCATCACAAATTTATGAAGTAGGTATCAGAATTCTCTGCCTTTCCCATGGGAGAAATCTAA
Source organism: Neophocaena asiaeorientalis asiaeorientalis (assembly GCF_003031525.2). Classification (NCBI taxonomy): domain Eukaryota; kingdom Metazoa; phylum Chordata; class Mammalia; order Artiodactyla; family Phocoenidae; genus Neophocaena; species Neophocaena asiaeorientalis. Next base: position 2,250,783 of record NW_020174425.1, on the reverse strand, counting down.
GACACAGAGGATTTTGCTAAATAATCCCAAGTCAGAGAGCTGGTAAAGAGCAAACCTGGGCTTGAACCAGTATAAGTATGACCTAGTCCCTACCCTAGACAAGGCCTACAGATTTATTACAAAAGAGATCGAATTATTAAAAAGTATTTCTAATAACTTTCTAATTGATTGTGAAACATCATTGCTATTACCTGTGGTTTTGGATTCCTCTATAACTGTCAGGTATGACAAAGGGACCAGAACACACGCATTGATTTTAGTTGGTGGGGTTCTCATGGCCAGTGTTAGAGGAGGAGTGAGGCTAAGAACTCTGGAATTCTAAGTGTTTTATAGCTCTTAGCTAAGACATCTTCAGGAAAACAAGAAGCAAACAGGATATTGACCTGTCCAGGTTATGTTGCAGAAAGAAAATTTCTTTAGGGCTTCATAAAAATTCTAGGACTTCTCCAGTATTTAAATATATGGTTCTGTGCAGTAGTATTATTACAATTTTAAAGCTTGTGAAACACACAGTGACTAAGAAAAGAAATTATGCAATTAAGTGAAATTAAAATTGTTGATGTGAATAAACAGTCACTGGCAAGAAGCCTGTGTGGTAGGTGTGGCCTCAGCCTGGGCAATGAACTTGAAAGCTCAGCTACTGGGCATTTCTGGAGGTCTGCCAGGTTCATTCTCAAGGCCTCCACACCAACTGAGCAGGATTAATTCCTGGTGGAAATTCCCAGCAACAACCTCAATCCTGAGCTCTGGATTAATTTAACTGCCTGCTTCATACTCCTCCCTGAATGTCCCACAGATCCTCCAACTCAAAGTGTCCCAAGCCAGAATCACAACTTTCCCTGCTTCCTTTCCCAATGCTCCTACCTCAATCTGTTCTTCTATGTCCCCCATGTTTAAAAGCACCAAAATCTATCCAGTTAATCCAAACCCGAGTCAGATCCCAAATCTAAAGCCTTCAAAGATTTTTCCCCCTCTATCCCCATCAGTTTCTTTCAGCATCGTCTCCTACTAAATCTGTCCCTCTTCATCATCACTACCTTAAATTATTGTAGGACCCTAGTATCTTTGACTCTAACTGCTGCAATATGTTCTTGACTTGTGTACTTGACTCCAGATATGCCCCTTTGCAGATACATTTTCCATGCTGTCTCAATTGTGCCCCTGGTAAAATTCTGATCTTATTACATTATTCCCCTCCCAAAGTCCCTCAGACAGGTTGTTTCACTTCTCTGGAAAGAACCAACACTTGCATACATGATATATAGGTTGGTGCTCTGCTTTCTTTTTACAGCTTCTCCTCTATAAAGACCTACTAGTCCCTCTGGGCTCTGGAAAGAGTGAAATTGCTGAACATAATCTAACCAAAAATGTACTTTATGTGTTTCTGTTTCTCTTTTCGAATTATTTCTAATGAAATTCCCTTTCCCTCCTGCTGGCCTGGCTACTTCCTATTATTTTCTTCAAGAAGAAAATAAAATTATGTACCTCAAAGAAAACTGAAGGATCTGAGATAATTAGAAACATAAGTTTTAGTTAATAATGGTCAAAACAGGTGAAAATAAGAAACAAAGAGAATGGTTTTATTTTAAGGACAATAGAATGGGAGCAAAAACATTTTTAATTATTTAATGATTACTATAGGAATATAAAGCAGTGAATTTAGTCTAATTGTTTAAAATAGAATGGGAAATTCAGGGAGTAGTTTGACATAATATGTGAGATAATTATATCCTGGTTATGTTTTAAATAATGATTCTTATATTTTAAATATAGAGTATTTATGGGTGAAATGATAAGAAGCCTGGGATTTACATCAAAATAATCCAGTGCAAGAGTGGAAGTAATTGTAGGTAGGAAAGGAAATGAACTGAGAATAGTTTAAACTGAGAGATAAGCACATGGAGGTAGATTATACTATTCTCTGTTTTATAAGTTTTTTCCATTTATTCATGACAAGAAGCTTTTTTTCTTTTAAGACACTTGAAAATAGTACTAATAGCGTGGTAGAGAAGTAAGAGAGGAAGAAGTACTTACTATGTAGAAATTAATGGGTGTCTAGGGTGTACAGATGGTAAGATATATTTACAAAGGTGAATTAAAAGATACAAAATACCTCCAAAGGAAGAAGTTTTAAAAAAATGAAAGTAAAGTTGATGAAAGTCTTTATTATTATAATAAATGAACACTAAACAAAGCAAAATAAAAACAATTCAGATATCTGTGTAAATGCACGTGTGTGCAGGGCTGTGTGAGGGTGAAGGGAAGGAGGTGGAAAAGAAACAAATATGTTTCAAGGAAGAAAACAAAACCTAAATGCAAGCCATTGGTTTTGGAGACCTGCAGAACATTTTCTCACTGTAGAGGAAGGAAATGCCCAGATGCCTGGGGTTAACACCTAAAGGTGTGCTCCATGCCTTGGAAAAATCCCATTGCCTCATCTAACAGGGACAGGCCCTGGGGCACACTACTCTAAAAATATGATAAATCCTAGAACTGAATTTTCCTTCTGAAAGGTTTGCATATGGCAATTTTCAAAATTGGGCCTGAGATGTTCCTTTAGCATTCAAGCATCCTTAAGATTTTGGTGCACTTACACAGTGCACATAATTAAAGGTGGTATTTACTGATTGATCTTCACTAAGACTAGAGAAACTGACAAAGGTACCATCTCTACCCATCCCCCAGACCCCTGCTCCAACCTGCCCTGCCTTGGAGAACACAATATTGAAGGAGCTATTCTTTACCTCTGCTTATTGATTTCATCCAATTTTCATACTGTCACTCATGATAGATACAGTTAATTTTGCTGCTGTATGTATGTTGGATATTGTCATTTATACCATTAATCACATGCATAATTGTCGTAAGAACAGAAATGCCTTTTCTTAGACATTTCATTCTAAACTATAATTATCCAGACATCTGGCTGTTAATGGCATTGAATCCTAATTACTTCAAAATGAAGCCATTATTCATAAACTTAGAGCCTGTACTACACGTGTTTACAGAAAGTAGATGGGACAATATTATAAAATTTATTATCTAGAGTAGGGCTCATTTTCTAGAAGCTGATTTAACTGTTCAGCTCCTTAGTATTTCTTTGTCCAACCTCATTAACATATGATAAAGTTTACCAGGTCCTATGTGGTCTAAAGAATAACAGTAGAAATCGTCTCTCCCCGAAAACTGACATTCAGAACTGCCTAACAAACTACATGGTTAATGACAAATGCCCTCATAACACAAACTGAGCCACTAGTAAAATGACATCTTCCATTATGATTTTTTTTTCTGGATTTAATGCAAGATAAATCATGTCAGAGAAGTGTACCAACATATTATTTCTCAAATAATTTGTGATCTAATAATGAGTCATAACCTAATTATTACATTTCCATGGTACTTTACACTTTTCAGAGTATTTTCACATCCTTTATCATATTTTATCTTAAAAATTTTACTTATATGGTATTTACCTATTTAGAGTTCTTTTCACATGACCAATACAAGCAAAATCTCTACACATTCCTTATCAATTTCTGATGAACCTAGTACTCACAAATGCCTATTTGCTTTTGTCTATTCTCTTCCTTTTTTTTTTTTAAAGATTAAGAAATAAACATATGTAGATTGGCCCGAAACAAAATGTGTTTAAACTGAAAATAATAATAATGATAATTAATCATTCTGTCTTGTTTTTCTATCTTTTTCACATTGATCAACATCTGTGTTTATGCCAACTCAATGAATGTCCCAGGAAGGTATCCACTTTCTTTTCAAGTCTTAAAGTCACTCATAAATTGGAATTTTGTGTTGATTTAAAAGAGCATTTCTTGAGTAAATATTCCAAATAATTTATGTACCTTCTTGTTCTTTCTGTTGTCAAATCCATCAATACCGTATTCAAGTCTATCAACCTACATAAAGCTCCTCTAATACTTCTCTGTGAAATACTTTACTAGTTTCCACCTTAATGTTTAACCTCTATTTCATTATTATTTATGTATGATTTAACCATGTTGCACTCTTCTGTTTTCGAACTTCTCTCTTTGGGGCATGAAAAAAATAGGCACTCTCCTAATTTGGTAGGTGAGTGAAAATTGGTATAAACACTCTGGAACATCATTTGTCAACTTATGCTAAGAAATTTTGGCTTATTCACTGAAAAGAAATAATCCATAAAGCAAACAAAGACTTAAGCAGGAGAAGATTCATCACATCATTATTATTTTTGAACATGAAGCATTTTATAATCTGGAAGGAGCTATGTGACATAGGCTATTACCAATGTATAGTGATACCATTGGTGGATAAGAGTGTGTGCCACTCTCTAGGGGTGCCTGGGTTCAAAGCTCCACTCTGCTACAGGCCAGCAGCATGACACACATGGTAAGAAAACTCTCTAAATCTCCATTTATCATGGACATGATAAAGCAACTACTTCACAAAGCTGTTGAGAGAATCAAAAGAATATAAACAAAAGCTTTTAACACACTGCCTGGTACACAGTAAGTGTTCAGTAAATGCTAGCTACTAAAATTGCGTTTTTAGTTGTTTTTGTTTTTCTTTTCAATTTTATTAAGAAATAATTGACATATATCACTGTAAACATGTAAGATATACAGCATAACGGCTGACATATTGTGAGACGATTAACACAATAAGTTTAGTTAGCATCCATCATCTCATAGATATAATTAAAAGAAAAAAAAATTCCTTGTAATGAGAACTCTTAGGCTTTATTCTCTTAACAACTTTCCTATATAGTCATCATGCTGTACACTACATTCCTAGTCATTATTCATCTTACAACTATACGTTTATATCTTTGACCACCTTCCTCTAATTCTCCCTCCTCCCACCACACCTCTGGTAACCAAAAACCTGATCTCTCTTTCTATAAATTTGGGTGCTTTTTGCTTTTTGGATTCTATATATAAGTGAGATCATACAGTATTTACCCTTCTGTCTGACTTACTTCACTTAGCATAATGCCCTCAGGAGCCATCAAGTGTTACTGCAAATAGCAGGATTTCCTCATTTTTTAATGGCTGAATAATACTCATATATATATGTATTACATATATATTACAATTTCTTTATCCATTTCATAAGTTTTGATGGACCCGGGTTGTTTCCATGTCTTGGCTTTGTAAATAATGTTGCTGTGAACATGGGGGTGCAGATATCTTTTTGAGTGAGTGTTTTCATTTGCTTTGCATGTATTCCCAGAAGTGAAATTGCTGGATTATATGGTAATTCTCTTTTTAATCGTTTGAGGATCCACCATACTGTTTTCCATAGTGGCTGTACCACTGTTTACAGTTTACAATCCCACCAACAGTGCACAAGGATTCCCTTTTCTCCACATTCTCACCAGCATTTTTTATCTCTTCTCTTTTTTGGTGATGGCCATTCTAACAGGCAGAAGGTGACATCTTATTGTGTTTCTGACTTGCATTTTCCTAACTACTAGTGATTTGAGCATCTTTTCATGTATCTATATCATTATTTTTAATAGAGAATATTTGAAAACCACCCACATATCCTATACTATTTAAAAACGTGAAAAAGTAATTTATGCTATGGCTACACAATGAATATAAAGAATCTCTTCAAAGCAATGCAGATCCATTTTTTATTATTGTTCTTATGGCTTCTTATTGTTATCCTTGCTTCTTCCACTGCCACCGCCATGCTTCAAGGTCTCCATGAGATCTGCTCAACTTTCCTGACTTCAGAATTCCTAATTTTTTAAGAATAACTGAAAGAAATGAGTCAAGTAGCCTTCAGCTTCCCCACTATCATATTTAATTAGGTAGTTATGCCCTCTCTTTGCATGCCTCTCCTGCCAAGTCAGAGAGTTTGATAAAATATCATCACCTCAGTCACTCTGCATGAGAAATATTTCAAGTCAGCTGCACTTGTGGAGACTTTATTTGATATAGATAAAGGTTTTATAAAAATTAATCTTTTTGTCCATTTTCTTATACTTGGGGTGGCTCTAAAATGTATATCATCAAATTTATTTTCATTATCCCTCTGTCGATATCTCACCATTGGGGGAGTAGTAGGTGCTCGCAGGACTAATACACACAGACATATGGGATTTTGTGGGGCTGAGCCAATCAGATTACAGTGTATGGGCTTTAGACTCATACAGCCTATATGTTCAATTTCCCAGCCCAGCATGGTGTTTAATGAAGCTGTTTAAAGTTATGCTCATAAAAAGTATTATTTTTATTGAAAAAAAGGAAATGCTTTTGAGGAAATGGTATAGTAGAAAAGAGGGATACATAATTAAAATACAGTTTGATCCTAACTATATAAGATAATATGCTCATTTGTTAGATATATACTAATATAGATTTCCCCTAATGAAGGAGAATCTTGCCCTGAGGATTAAAATATATGGGGAGATTTTTTAAGCTATCCAATCCACCACTCCCTACAAATGAAAGATTTATAGCAGTTACTATTAAAGACTCCATTTCTTCCAGCCCTCTTCCTCCACACATGCACACACACACGCACACACAAATGCACAAGCATATGTTTTGAAACTCACTAGACAACTGAAGTTATTGATGGGAGAGTCTTTAAACATGTAAATTGTTAGAGGCAAAAAATATGATTAGAGAATAATTGCTCAGAAATCCTGAGTGGTTAACTCTGGGTAGTGAGATATGAGTAACCTTTCTTTGTAAGCCTTATTGTTCATATTTTCTGTAATAAATGTGTAATTTTAGAATCAGAAAAGAAGTTTATGTATTATTTTTTAAAACTTACTTTAAACAGAGCACTTGTGTTTCAAAATGAACTGGCAGAATCTGATATCTGCTCTCAATTTCTCCCATTTTAAAAATTTTATTAAGGTTGAAATACAAAAGAACTAATATTTGATTCTGCATTGATAATATCTAACCTTCCTCTTCCTCCTGGCAGTCTTGAAAGCTGGCCACTGAGTTATGCTCTGTCATAGGCCACGAGCACACATTGCCAGGGGGAAATATGCTCTCCAGTGGAAGACGTAGTAGTAATAACAGTAGTAGTGGTAGTAGTAGTAATACTTACTGAGTGTTAATTCTTTTCCAGGCACTGTTCTCATTGTTTTATGTATATTAATGCATGGAGTCCTCACATCTCTATGAGGTAGATACGCCTTTTGTTTTTTAGTAAGGAAGCAAACTGAGGCACAGAGAAATTAAATAACCTGCTCAAGTTCACCCACTGAATGAATGGTAGAGCCCAGAGTTGAGGCCATGTGGACCAATTCCAGAATCCACTCTATTAATTCTATGCTTAAAGAAATAATACATAATTCAATTGGCATCAGAAACTCCGTGATCCACTTTCACTTGATTTCTAACTAGCTTAGTCTAAAACTCCTTTCTAAGCATGGTTTCTGGCATATCGCAAGCTCTCATTAAAGAAATACAGACTATTTTTAATATTATTGTTATACTATTATTATTTTATCTTTTCATTATTTCACTTCTCAATATTATTTCCTGTTTATTTTGTCTGTAAAGAATTTTCAGATGTCCATCTTTCACTTTACACACCTTTTGGATTTCTTTTTTTAATTTCTGTGAGATCCATAATCGATTGAATTTATTAATGCTTTTATTACATATAATAGGATTTCTTAACTTCCTTTTTTCCGTTATTTCTGGGGTTGGCTTCGGCATGAATGACAATGTACTTAAGAGGTACCAACACTGCAGCAGTCCAAAACCTAGAAGGAGAATACTTATGTGATCTTATCATTCACAATGTAACAGGTCAGTAATGTTGGTTAGAATCTATAATTAAATTATTCAACAGATGGTATGTATGTCATTCTGGATAAATAATGTGAATTTCAACTTCTTAATAAATTCTTTAATATCACTCATCTTTTGACATTATAGTAGTTTTTTAGCAGCCTCATATTATTTGTCACTTATTTTGCCGTGTTTCCTTAGTGCTTCACTCATTCATTGTTTTATTCATTCATCTGTATTTATTATCTAACATATATCGAGGATTCACGAATTTGAGATGCAGCTCTAGCTTTCAAATATTATAGTTGTTAGAGGAGATAAACCCCCCAAAGTCAATTGCAACATAAGACAGTCTTTTATGGAAATAAAGAAAGGACACCTACTGGGCTTTGAGAGTGGGAGGAGGGGTGGTAAGAAAGACATGTCAGAAAACATATTCTCAAAAATCTGATACATAAGAGTCTGCTTGAAAGTGCTGGAATTAGCAAAGAACAAGTGTGGATATAAGTGTATATGCCTGTGTGCATGCATGTGTACATGTGTGTGAGAGTATGTGTGTGTATGGGGTTCACATTGTGGGGATGGAGGGAGTGAAAGAGAAGAAAAATTGAAGAGACAGGAAGAAGAATACCAAAAAAGAGAGAAAGCAGTCTGGGAGAGAGGTTGTTATGTGGTATCACAGCCTGTCCCTGCAATTGCAATAGTTCAGCATGAATACAACAAAGGACAAAGTCAAAACGGCTCGTAGAGATTAGATACCTTCAGTCTTTGACTTACACATTAATCCATTTAACAAATATGTAGTTTACTCTTGCAGTATTCCAAGGCTATTTCAGGTTTAGGGAATATAATAATCAACAAGGCAGGCTAAGTTGATGCCTAAAAACACCTGTATTCTACTCATATAAATAATAAGCAAAAACTATATATAAGATGAAGAAAAATTTTATTTGTTATACAAATGCATTTTAACTTTGTGCTGAAGATACAGGAAGCCACTAGAGAGTTTTAAGTAAGGAGTTTGTGCAAGCCGATCTTCATTTAGCAAGGCCACTCTGGCATTACTCCGGACTGGACTGCAGGCAGGGCCAGTTAGTAGGTAACTACATTATTAGAGTTGTGACAAGCATCTGAATTGAGGTACAGAGTGGAGATGGAGAAAAATGGATGAGGAAGAGAGAGGAGGTAAGGAACATGCCTGCTTCCTGGTATGGAATTTTAGGTGAATGGTGGTGGTCTCAAGACAGGAAATATGGAAAGAACTGGTTGGGAGAGCTGGGTGGAGATGAGGAATTTAATTTTGGACATGTCGAGTGTGAGATTCTGGTGGAACTTGCAAGCAGAGCTGTCCAGTTGGCAGTTGAATGTACCTGTCTGAATACCAGGTCTGAGCTAAAAATATAAATTTATGCTTCTTCATCACGGGACAACAATAAAGACACAGGATGATATGTAATTATCAAGAAAGAATATTCAGAGTCAAAAGAAAACAGGGACCCAGGCACATCTCAGAATCAATACTATTAGTTTCTAACTAGGCGGGCCTATCAAAAATACCTGCAAGCGATAAAATAATACAGATTATCAAAGCAACTTCAGACCATATGATAAGCATTTTTAGAGTTTGCACTTAGACTTCTGTTTAATTTTTTAAAGCTATATATGATCTACATGAGTTGATAACTTCTCTTTTTAAACAATTAAGAGATAAACATCAGAAGATCCCACAAAAGATGAGAGAAATGAAGGAAAACAAGAGAAAGTGATACACATCATTAAAATACAGTTAATTGTATGTGTCTTCCTCCCTATACTGCTTTTTGAGGGCAATATGTGCATCTCTGATAAGCACTCAGGGACACACATCAAAGTGTCTAGTAAATATGTGTATAAACTATTCCACATGTAACTGCCTACAAACTCTCCCTTATTGGAGACCTGACTAAACCTGAGTTATTTGTTATTGTACTTATTTGACTTGTTATTCGAGTTATTTGACTGAAGTATAACGCCATCCTCCCAATCAACTAACCCCAAAGATGAAAAAAATCTAGGACCTCACAAATGCATTTATTAAACCTACAGAACTTGTAATGTTCTTAAAAGAATCCTTTATTTGCATTATCAAATAGAAAATATACCTCCAATTATTTTTTTAAGATCACAAATAAATCTTGGAAATTAAGCTCCCTCTATATGACCAACGCAACACCTTGTGTATTTCTGGCATCTAAACAAAGTAATTTAAATTGGTTCAGTTATACTTGGTTTTACAAATTGACATTTAAACTCTCTACCTGTATCTTACTATGAATGTTTTTCATTAAAACCACACCTTTATAGCCTTGGATAACTAAGGCAATGCATGGTCATCTGTGGAACTATCTGCACGGTTAGAATCCCTTCCCTGTCCCCCAATCCATCTTCAAAGCCGTTGCGTGAGCACCCACTTTACCGTGAGCCCCCTCTCTCCTGGCTACAATTGCGTGGACCAAGGGCAGGCATTTGCTCTAAGCAGAGCCAATGAGTCCCTGCTGTAAATTTTTAGATATAGAACCAAGAGAAAACACAATCTCTTTCTGCTGTGTAGGGCTGAGATATAAATTTTCAGGAAAAATAGTGGTCAGAGTTTCCATAAGAAGAAAACCACGCTTCAGCAAGAGAGAACATGGAAGGAAACAGAAGAAGCAGAGTCTAGATATAAATGGATGTCATCAATCTTCAAACCTAGTTCTATTAGTTCCAAAGGCTAGATGCATCTCTACCCTTCCTATATCTTGATTGATCCAAATTTTCTCTTAGACTATCTAATATATTAGCAGCCTTTCAATAATCTCATCCTTTTGCTTAAGCCAGTTCAAACTGTGTGTCTGTGACTTACAGGTAAACAGTGCTCTTGATCCATTTTTTAAAAATTTAATGTTATATCTAATACATAATTATGTGAAGTTGTTCTAGTAAATTTATATCCTGTGTTTTTTGCATGTTTTCCATTGTATGTTAGAGAATATGGAATTCGAACTTATTTCTCCAGGATGTGGTACTATTTCTGTCATGATGGCCACTATACTCAGTCTGAGTTAGCCCCTTGGATAGCATAAAAAGAGTCATTAAAAGGCCTCTGGTAGACAGATGCCTATTACATAAATGTGACATTGAGGCTGTTTTAAAGTATTATTATTTAGTATTCCTTTTAAAGACTGTTGTTTCACTTATTTATTGATTACAGTAGCTGTAGTTTAAAGTCTGGGCCCCTGGCTTCTTGCTCTCCACACATCTCACTCAATTTCTGTTTATAGCATCATTTAATGGGTGTTCTTATGTGGCATTTTTGGCTACGGCTTTTAATTAAAAGAACATCTTTATGACATTTAAATTTGAAATTAGGAAGATTAACTGTAGTGCTTTTATTATATAACATTTTCTTTTATAATGTCTTATTTCGATGGTCTAATCAACCTAAATTTCCACTTAAACAGCCTGTAAATAGGAACACAGAAGTAATTAGATATTTTTGAAAGAAAATAAATTTAACAGATAAACATCTTAAAAATTCAAAAAGAAGGATACGTTATTCCCAGTTATAGATATTATCTCATGAAGCCAGGAAAACAGGAAAGTATGAAGGTATTACAGACTAAATAATAAGCTTGCTTTTAGCATATGTTTTGTTATTAAAAGCCTTGAAATAATATCGTCTCTTTCAGACTTTCATGCATGTCACAAATTTTAAATATTTTGCAGTTTACTTGATATTTCTATTACAATTTTTTAAATTTAAATATTTAATAATATCCATGGTATTTCCTCAATAACTTGAATTGTTTTGTACATTCTTTTCTAAGTGGAGAGATTCATTAAGCCAAGACTTGGCATAGAGCTGAATAGAAACTGCAGAGAGAAGGGAAATTGGAATTGACAGTGAGACTGAATTTTAACATTTAATGGAGTCCTATTTTAAGTGTTAGTTTCTGGCTTGAAAATACTGCAAGGAAGTCTCTGGCCAATAGGACAATCCATTTTCAACAGAAGATTTTCTTCCTACTTCACCAATGGAATTAGGCTATACATCATGATTTTTTTCATGTTTTCAGACCTAACTCCATAAACAGACACAGTGGTATTACCGCTTACCTCCCTTCTACCTCAGAATGTAAAATATCCTATTTATCATGTAACACCTGCCTCCCATCTTTGCCCTTGATATCATTTCCTCCTATTTTCCCAGATACCACACCTCCCTAGTTATTGAGCTTCTCCAGTATCTTCAACCTTTTTTCCTATTGGCACTTTGACAGCAGCTTTTAAACATTTCATGTCTCTCCTATCTTTCTATTATCAATATATACGTTTTATTTTTCTAATTGATGTTACTGAGATACCGTAAAATGCACTCAAAATTTTAAGTGTGTACTTTGATGTATTTTGATAATCAAGATATAGAACATTTCCATCACAACAGAAAGTGTTATCATGCCCTTTTGCAGTCAATAACTCTTCCAACCCCCTCTACCGAAAGCAGCCACTGATTTGCTTTGTCACAATAAATTAGTTTTGCCTGTTCTAAAATTCCATATTATATATATGAAATCATATGCTATACATGGCTCCTTTTGCTCAGTATATTATTTTTGAGATGTATTCATGTTGTGCATATCAATAGTTGATTCCTTTTTAATTAATGAATAGTGTTCCATTATATAGCTATACCACAATCTGTCTTATAGTTTTAGCTTTTATATTTAGGCCTATGATTGATTTCATGTTAATTTTTATGGATAACATAAGGTCAGATTTGAAGTTCATTCTTTTTTCAAAAAGATTACAAATTATCACAGGAGCATTGGTTGAGAAGATTTTCCTTTCTTCACTGAATTACCCTCTTATCTTTGTCAAAAATTAATTAATCTTATATGCACGAATCTATTTCTAGATTTTCAATTCTTTTTTATTTACTATGTGGATAGTACAGCAACATCTTAATTACTGCAGTTATATAATGAGTCTTAAAATCTAGTAATGTGAGTCCTCCAACTTTGCTCTTCTTCCTTTTACAAAACTGTTTTACTTATTGATTTTTAAAATTTTTACATAAATTTTAGAATATGCATAAATGATTTATCAAAAATCTTACTGAACATTTTAATGCGACTGCATGAAATCTACAGATCAATTTGGGAGGAAAAAAACATCTTACCAGTATTGAATTTTCCAATGCAATAACAAAATATACTTCTATTTCTTTAGATCTTTTTAAAATTATAAATGAAACTATTTAATTAAAATTCCAATTGCTTCTTTCATAAAAAATATAATGGACTTTTGTATAATGACCTTGCATCCTGCCATACTGCTAAACTCACTTATTAGTTCTAGTAATTTTTTTGTATATTTCTTACGAGTTTTTATATATGTACTCATACATACTCGTATCATCTGCAAATAAAGACAATTTCATTTCTTCCATTTTAATCTGTATAATGTTTCTTTTTCTTATCTTATTACACTAGTTTGGACTTCCTACAGAATATTAAATAGCAGTGGTAAAAGTGGACATCCTTGCTTTGTACTTGATCTTAGGAGAGAAGTGTTTCAGTCCTTCAAAATTAAGTTTGATGATAACTATAGGTTTTTCATAGATGTTCTTTAATAGTCTGAGGAAGTTCTCCCTCCATCCCTAGGTTTGCTGAGAGCTTTTATCATCAATTGTTAAATATTATTAAATATTCTGCATTTATTGAGAAGATCATAGGATTGTTTACTTTTATGCTGTTAATATGGTGAATCACATTCACTGATTTTCAAAAGTAGAATCAAATTTGCCTTTCTGGGTTGAACACTACATGTCCATCATAAGTTGTCATTTCTATCTATTTCTGCTGGAATTGTACGGTTAATACTTTCCTTTGGCTTCCATGGCATTATTCTTTTCCTATTATCATCATGGTTTCCTATTCCTCTTTCTCATGGTTTTCCATGTCATTCACTCTCCTTATTCTATGCTCTTCCTGGATTATCTCATCTATATTCATGATTTTAATTATTAGCTCCATGACAATGGTTCCTCAAATTATATCTTCTACAAGCTGTGAATCCATATCCTACCTCCTGCTACTCTTTATCTAGTTGTCCTATGTGTATCACAGTCTGAACATGCCCAGAATCTAATGTTTCCTTTATATTCGTCTTTGCCAAAGGGTCTTACCCATATGATTTTCAAATCTTACTTGATATCACCACTACAACTCAATGTCACAAAATGAAATCTGACATTCAGCCTCAACTGTTTCCTCTGTTTTACCCTCAACATCTAAATAAGTTGTCTTATTTAATTTCAAATAGGTCTTAATTATTCCACTCCATTTATGTTCAGATCTTTCTTTTCTATTTCATACTGCAGTAGCTCCTTAATTCTTTTCCCAATTCCGTGTTACACCAATCAAATGATTCAGAATATCAAGTATAACTTCCTTAATTATAACCTTTAATGGCTCCCCATTGTTTACTCATTAAAATCTAAACTTTCTAGAGGGACCTTCAAAAAGGCAGAGGAGTAAGACGAGGAGATCACATTCCTCCCCACAAATACATCAGAAATACATCTACATGGGGAAAAACTCCTACAGAACACCTACTGAATGCTGGCAGAAGACCTCAGACTTCCCAAAAGGCAAGAAACTTCCCACGTACCTGGGTAGGACAAAAGAAAAAAGAAAAAACAGAGAAAAAAGAAAAAACAGAGACAAAAGAATACGGACGGGAGCAGCACCTCGGGGAGGGAGCTGTGAAGGAGGAAAGGTTTCCACACACTAGGAAGCCCCTCCATGGGCGGAGACGAGGGGTGGGTGGGGAGTAAACTTCAGAGCCACGGAGCAAAGCACAGCAACAGGGGTGCAAAGGGCAAAGCAGAGAGATCCCCGCACAGAGGATGGGGGCCGACCAGCACTCACCGGCCCTAGAGCCTTGTCTGCTCACCCACCGGGAAGGGTGAGGGCTGGGAGCTGAGGCTCGGGCTTCGGAAGTCAGATCCCAAGGAGAGGACTGGGGTTGGCTGCGTCAACACAGCCTGAAGGGGGCAAGTGCACCACAGCTAGTGGGGAGGGAGTCCGGGGGAAAAGTCTGGACCTGCCTAAGAGGAAAGAGACCATTGTTTCGGGGTGTGCGAGGAGAGGGGATTCAGAACACTGCCTAAACTAGCTCCAGAGATGGGTGCGAACTGCGGCTATCAGCGCAGACATCAGAGACAGGCATGAGACACTAAGGCAGCTGCTGCAGCCACCAAGAGGCCTGTGTGCAAGCACAGGTCACTATCCACACCTCCCCTCCCTGAAGCCTGTGCAGCCCGCCACTGCCAGGGTCCCGTGATCCAGGGACAACTTCCCCGGGAGAATGCACGGCACGCCTCAGGCTGGTGCAATGTCACGCCGGCCTATGCCACTGCAGGCTCGCCCCACATCCGTACCCCTCCCTCCCCCTGGCCTGAATGAGCCAGAGCCCCCGAATCAGCTGCTCCTTTAACCCTGTAATGTCTGAGCGAAGAACAGACACCCTCAGGTGACCTACAAGCAGAGGTGGGTCCAAATCCAAATCTGAACCCTGGGAGCTGTGCGAACAAAGAAGAGAAAGGGAAATCTCTCCCAGCAGCCTCAGGAGCAGCAGATTAAATCTCCACAGTCAACTTGATGTACCCTGAGTCTGTGGAATACCTGAATAGACAATGAATCATCTCAAAATTGAGGTGGTGGACTTTGGAAGCAACTGTAGACTTGGGGTTTGCTTTCTGCATCAAATTTGTTTCCGGTTTTATGTTTACCTTAGTTTAGTATTTAGAGTTTATTACCATTGGTAGATTTGTTTATTGATTTGGTAGCTCTCTTCCTCCTTTTTTTTTTTTCTTTTTATATATAGATATATTATTTTTCCTTTTTCTCCCTTTGCGACTATGTATGTGTATGCTTCTTTGTGTGATTTTGTCTGTATAGCTATGCTTTCACCTAGGGTTTGCCTAGGGTTCTGTCTGCCTGCTTTTTTTTTTTTTTTTTTTTTTTTTTTTTTTAGTATACTTTAGTTACTGCTATACTATAGTTTTTCTTAGTATAGTTCTTAGTGCTTGATATCATTGGTGGATTTGTTTTTTGGTTTGGTTGCTCTCTTCTTTATTTTTCTTTTGGTTTTCCATTTTTTATTACTTTTTAATTTTTTATTTTAATAACATTAATTTATTTATTTATTTTCTTTCTTTTTTTCTTTTTTTCTCAATTTTCTTCTGAGCTCTGTGGCTGGCAAGGACTTGGTGCTCCGGCAAGGTATCAGGACTGAGCTTCTGAGATGGGAGAGCCAAGTTCAGGACACTGGTCCACAAAGACCTCCCAGGTCCACATAATATCAAACAGCGAAAGCTCTCCCAGAGATATCCATCTCAATGCTAAGACCCAGCTCCACTCAACAACCAGCAAGCTACAGTGCTGGACACCCCAGGCCGAACAACTAGCAGGACAGGAACACAACGCCACACATTACCAGAGAGGCTACCTAAAATCGTAATACGGTCATAGACACCGCAAAACACACCACTGGATGAGGTCCTGCCCACCAGAAAGACAAGACCCACCCTCACCCACCAGAACACAGGCACCAGACCCATCAACAAGGAAACCTACAAAACCGACTGAACCAATCTTAGCCACTGGGGGCAGACACTAAAAACAACAGGAACTACAAACATGCAGCCTGCGAAATGGACACCCCAAACACAGTAAGTTAAGCAAAATGAGAAGGCAAAGAAACACACAGCAGATGAAGGAGCAAGGGAAAAACCCACTAGACCAAACAAATGAAGAGGAAATAGAGAGTCTACCTGAAAAAGAAATCAGAATAATGATAGTGAAGATGATCCAAGATCTTGGAAACAGAAAGAAGAAAATACAAGAAACATTTAACAAGGGCCTAGAAAAACTAAACAGCAAACAAACAATGATGAACAACACAATAAATGAAATTTAAAATTCTCTAGATGGGATCAATAGCAGAATAACTGAGGCAGACAAACAGATAAGTGACCTGGAAGATAAAATACTGAAAATAACTACCACAGAGCAGAATAAAGAAAAAAGAATGAAAAGAACTGGGGACAATCTCACACACATCTGGGAAAATATTAAACACACTAACATTCGAACTATAGGGGTCCCAGAAGAAGAAGAGAAAAACAAAGGGACTGAGAAAATATTTGAAGAGCTTAGAGTTGAAAACTTCCCTAATAGGGGAAAGGAAATAGTTAATCAAGTCCAGGAAGCACAGAGAGTCCCATACAGGATAAATCCAAGGAGAAACACGCCAAGACACATATTAATCAAACTCTCAAAAATTAAATACAAAGAAAAAATATTAAAAGCAGCAAGGGAAAAACAGCAAGT
Organism: Neophocaena asiaeorientalis asiaeorientalis; assembly: GCF_003031525.2. Lineage (NCBI taxonomy): Eukaryota > Metazoa > Chordata > Mammalia > Artiodactyla > Phocoenidae > Neophocaena > Neophocaena asiaeorientalis. The sequence continues at coordinate 2,233,601 of NW_020174425.1, read as the reverse complement.
AACATACAAGGGAATCCCCATAAGATTAACAGCTGATCTTTCAGCAGAAACACTGCAAGCCAGAAGGGAGTGGCAGGACATATTTAAAGTGATGAAGGAGAAAAACCTGCAACCAAGATTACTCTACTCAGCAACGATCTCATTCAGATTTAATGGAGAAATTAAAACCTTTACAGACAAGAAAAGCTAAAAGAATTCAACACCACCAACCAGCTTTACAAAAAATACTAAAGGAACTTTGATATCATTGGTGGATTTGTTTTTTGGTTTGGTTGCTCTCTTCTTTATTTTTCTTTTGGTTTTCCATTTTTTATTACTTTTTAATTTTTTATTTTAATAACATTAATTTATTTATTTATTTTCTTTCTTTTTTTCTTTTTTTCTCAATTTTCTTCTGAGCTCTGTGGCTGGCAAGGACTTGGTGCTCCGGCAAGGTATCAGGACTGAGCTTCTGAGATGGGAGAGCCAAGTTCAGGACACTGGTCCACAAAGACCTCCCAGGTCCACATAATATCAAACAGCGAAAGCTCTCCCAGAGATATCCATCTCAATGCTAAGACCCAGCTCCACTCAACAACCAGCAAGCTACAGTGCTGGACACCCCAGGCCGAACAACTAGCAGGACAGGAACACAACGCCACACATTACCAGAGAGGCTACCTAAAATCGTAATACGGTCATAGACACCGCAAAACACACCACTGGATGAGGTCCTGCCCACCAGAAAGACAAGACCCACCCTCACCCACCAGAACACAGGCACCAGACCCATCAACAAGGAAACCTACAAAACCGACTGAACCAATCTTAGCCACTGGGGGCAGACACTAAAAACAACAGGAACTACAAACATGCAGCCTGCGAAATGGACACCCCAAACACAGTAAGTTAAGCAAAATGAGAAGGCAAAGAAACACACAGCAGATGAAGGAGCAAGGGAAAAACCCACTAGACCAAACAAATGAAGAGGAAATAGAGAGTCTACCTGAAAAAGAAATCAGAATAATGATAGTGAAGATGATCCAAGATCTTGGAAACAGAAAGAAGAAAATACAAGAAACATTTAACAAGGGCCTAGAAAAACTAAACAGCAAACAAACAATGATGAACAACACAATAAATGAAATTTAAAATTCTCTAGATGGGATCAATAGCAGAATAACTGAGGCAGACAAACAGATAAGTGACCTGGAAGATAAAATACTGAAAATAACTACCACAGAGCAGAATAAAGAAAAAAGAATGAAAAGAACTGGGGACAATCTCACACACATCTGGGAAAATATTAAACACACTAACATTCGAACTATAGGGGTCCCAGAAGAAGAAGAGAAAAACAAAGGGACTGAGAAAATATTTGAAGAGCTTAGAGTTGAAAACTTCCCTAATAGGGGAAAGGAAATAGTTAATCAAGTCCAGGAAGCACAGAGAGTCCCATACAGGATAAATCCAAGGAGAAACACGCCAAGACACATATTAATCAAACTCTCAAAAATTAAATACAAAGAAAAAATATTAAAAGCAGCAAGGGAAAAACAGCAAGTAACATACAAGGGAATCCCCATAAGATTAACAGCTGATCTTTCAGCAGAAACACTGCAAGCCAGAAGGGAGTGGCAGGACATATTTAAAGTGATGAAGGAGAAAAACCTGCAACCAAGATTACTCTACTCAGCAACGATCTCATTCAGATTTAATGGAGAAATTAAAACCTTTACAGACAAGAAAAGCTAAAAGAATTCAACACCACCAACCAGCTTTACAAAAAATACTAAAGGAACTTCTCTAGGCAAGAAACACAAGAGAAGGAAAAGACCTACAGTCACAAACCCTAAACAATTAAGAAATGGGAATAGAAACATACATATCAATAATTACCTTAAATGTAAATGGCTTAAATGCTCCAACCAAAAGACACAGACTGGCTGAATGGATACAAAAACAAACCCGTATATATGCTATCTACAAGAGATCCACTTCAGACCGAGGGACACCTACAGACTGAAAGTGAGGGGATGGAAAAAGATATTCCATGCAAATGGAAATCAAAAGAAAGCTGGAGTAGCAATTCTCATATCAGACAAAATAGACTTTAAAATAAAGACGATTACAAGAGACAAAGAAGGACACTAATGGATACAAAAACAAACCCGTATATATGCTATCTACAAGAGATCCACTTCAGACCGAGGGACACCTACAGACTGAAAGTGAGGGGATGGAAAAAGATATTCCATGCAAATGGAAATCAAAAGAAAGCTGGAGTAGCAATTCTCATATCAGACAAAATAGACTTCACCAATGGACAGATCATCCAAAATGAAAACAAATAAGGAAACACAAGCTTTAAATGAAACATTAAACAAGATGGACTTAATTGATATTTATAGGACATTCCATCGAAAACCAACAGAATACACCTTCTCAAGTGCTTGTGGAACATTCTCCAGGATAGACCATATCTTGGGTCACAAATCAAGCCTAACTGAAATCATATCAAGTATCTTTTCCGAACACAGTGTTATGAGACTAGATATCAATTACAGAAAAAATCCACTAGACCAAACAAATGAAGAGGAAATAGAGAGTCTACCTGAAAAAGAAATCAGAATAATGATAGTGAAGATGATCCAAGATCTTGGAAACAGAAAGAAGAAAATACAAGAAACATTTAACAAGGGCCTAGAAAAACTAAACAGCAAACAAACAATGATGAACAACACAATAAATGAAATTTAAAATTCTCTAGATGGGATCAATAGCAGAATAACTGAGGCAGACAAACAGATAAGTGACCTGGAAGATAAAATACTGAAAATAACTACCACAGAGCAGAATAAAGAAAAAAGAATGAAAAGAACTGGGGACAATCTCACACACATCTGGGAAAATATTAAACACACTAACATTCGAACTATAGGGGTCCCAGAAGAAGAAGAGAAAAACAAAGGGACTGAGAAAATATTTGAAGAGCTTAGAGTTGAAAACTTCCCTAATAGGGGAAAGGAAATAGTTAATCAAGTCCAGGAAGCACAGAGAGTCCCATACAGGATAAATCCAAGGAGAAACACGCCAAGACACATATTAATCAAACTCTCAAAAATTAAATACAAAGAAAAAATATTAAAAGCAGCAAGGGAAAAACAGCAAGTAACATACAAGGGAATCCCCATAAGATTAACAGCTGATCTTTCAGCAGAAACACTGCAAGCCAGAAGGGAGTGGCAGGACATATTTAAAGTGATGAAGGAGAAAAACCTGCAACCAAGATTACTCTACTCAGCAACGATCTCATTCAGATTTAATGGAGAAATTAAAACCTTTACAGACAAGAAAAGCTAAAAGAATTCAACACCACCAACCAGCTTTACAAAAAATACTAAAGGAACTTCTCTAGGCAAGAAACACAAGAGAAGGAAAAGACCTACAGTCACAAACCCTAAACAATTAAGAAATGGGAATAGAAACATACATATCAATAATTACCTTAAATGTAAATGGCTTAAATGCTCCAACCAAAAGACACAGACTGGCTGAATGGATACAAAAACAAACCCGTATATATGCTATCTACAAGAGATCCACTTCAGACCGAGGGACACCTACAGACTGAAAGTGAGGGGATGGAAAAAGATATTCCATGCAAATGGAAATCAAAAGAAAGCTGGAGTAGCAATTCTCATATCAGACAAAATAGACTTTAAAATAAAGACGATTACAAGAGACAAAGAAGGACACTACATAATTATCAAGGGATTGATCCAAGAAGAAGATATAACAGTTGTAAATATTTATACACCCAACACAGAAGCACCTCAATACACAAGGCAAATACTAACAGCCATAAAAGGGAAAATTGACAGTAACACAATCATAGTAGGGGTCTTTAACACCCCACTTTCACCAATGGACAGATCATCCAAAATGAAAACAAATAAGGAAACACAAGCTTTAAATGAAACATTAAACAAGATGGACTTAATTGATATTTATAGGACATTCCATCGAAAACCAACAGAATACACCTTCTCAAGTGCTTGTGGAACATTCTCCAGGATAGACCATATCTTGGGTCACAAATCAAGCCTAACTGAAATCATATCAAGTATCTTTTCCGAACACAGTGTTATGAGACTAGATATCAATTACAGAAAAAATCTGTAAAAAATACAAGCACATGGAGGCTAAACAATACACTACTTAATAACCAAGAGATCACTGAAGAAATCAAAGAGGAAATCAAAAAATACCTAGAAACAAATGAAAATACGATGAAAACAAAACCTATGGGATGCAGCAAAAGCAGTTCTAACAGGGAAGTTTATAGCAATACAATCCTACCTTTAGAAACAAGAAACATCTCAAATAAACAACCTAACCTTACATGTAAAGCAATCAGAGAAAAAAGAACAAAAAAACCCCAAAGGTAGCAGAAGGAAAGAAATCAAAAGATCAGATCAGAAATAAATGAAAAAGAAATGAAGGAAACGATAGCATAGATCAGTAAAACTAAAAGCTGGTTCTTAGAGAAGATAAAATTGATACACCAGACTCATCAAGAAAAAAAGGGAGAAGACTCAAATCAATAGAATTAGAAATGAAAAAGGAGGAGTAACAACTGACACTGCAGAAATACAAAGGATCATGAAAGATTACTACAAACAACACTATGCCAATAAAATGGACAACCTGGAAGAAATGGACAAACTCTTAGAAATGCACAATCTTCCACAACTGAAGCAGGAAGAAACAGAAAATATGCTTCCCTATCAAACAACCACTGGCATTTTTCACAGAACTAGAACAAAAAATTTCACAATTTGTGTATGGAAATGCAAAAGACCCCGAATAGCGAAAGCAATCCTGACAAAGAAAAACGGAGCTGGAGGAATCAGGCTCCCTTAGTTCAGACTATAGTACAAAGCTACAGTAATCAAAGACAGTATGGTACTGGCACAAAAACAGAAAAATAGATCAGTGGAACAGGATAGAAAGCCCAGAGATAAACCCATGCACATATGGTCACCTTATCTTTGATAAAGGAGGCACAAATATACAGTGGAGAAAAGACAGCCTCTTCAATAAGTGGTGCTGAGAAAACTGGACAGCTACATGTAAAAGTATGAAATTAGAACACTCCCTAACACCACACACAAAAATAAACTCAAAATGGATTAAAGACCTAAATGTAAGACTAGACACTATAAAACTTTTAGAGGAAAACATAGGCAGAACACTCTTTGACATAAATCACAGCAAGATCCTTTTTGACCCACCTCCTAGCGAAATGGAAATAAAAACAAGAATAAACAAATGGGACCTAATGAAACCTAAAAGCTTTGGCACAGCAAAGGAAACCATAAACAAGACCAAAAGACAGCCCTCAGAATGGCAGAAAATATTTGCCAATGAAGCAACTGACAAAGGATTAATCTCCAAAATTTATAGGCAGCTCATGCAGCTTAATATCAAAAAAACAAACAACCCAATCCAAAACTGGGAGAACACCTAAACAGACATTTCTCCAAAGAAGTTATACAGATTGCCAACAAACACATGAAAGAATGTTCAACATCACTAATCATTAGGGAAATGCAAATGAAAACTACAGTGAGGTATCACCTCACACTGGTCAGAATAGCCATCATCAAAAAATCTACAGAAACTAAATGCTGGAGAGGGTGTGGAGAAAAAGGAACTCTTGCACTGTTGGTGGGAATGTAAGCTCATACAGCCACTATGGAGAGCAGTATGGAAGTTCCTCAAAAAACTAAAGATAGAACTACCATATGACCCAGCAATCCCACCACTGGGCATATACCCTGGGTAAACCATAATTCAAAAAGAGTCATGTGGCACAATGTTCACTGCAGCTCTATTTACAATAGACAGGAGGTGGAAGCAACCTAAGTGTCCATTGACAGATGAATGGATAAAGAATATGTGGCACATATATACAGTGGAATATTACTCAGCCTTAAAAAGAAATTGAGTTACTTGTAGTGAGTTGGATGGACCTAAAGTCTGTCACACAGAGTGAAGTAAGTCAGAAAGCGAAAAACAAATACCATATCTGAACACATATATATTGAATCTTAAAAAAAAAAGAACCTAGGGGCAGGACATGAATAAAGAAACAGATGTAGAGAATGGACTTGTGGACACAGGGAGGGGGAAGGGTAAGCTGGGACAAAGTGAAAGAGTGGTATGGACATATATACACTATCAAATGTAAAATAGATAGCTAGTGGGAAGCAGCCGCATAGCACAGGGAAATCAGCTCAGTGCTTTGTGACCACCTAGAGGGGTCGGATAGGGAAGGTGGGAGGGAGATGCAAGAGGGATGGGATATGGGGATATATGTATCTGTATAGCTGATTCACTTTGTTATAAAGCAGAAACTAACACACCATTGTAAAGCAATTATACCCCAATAAAGATGTTAAAAAAAAAGTTTAAAAAAATAAAATCTAAACTTTCTAATATAATATACAAGTCTGTTTGTTACCTGGCTTTTTTTTGCCAAACTCTTATTTCAATATTCTTTGCATCATGTTATACTAAAGCCACACAGAATTACTTGAAAATTCCTGAATACATTCAATTTTTTAATATTTTCAGCTCTAGCTCATTGCTTGTCACTCCATAAGGCAGTCAGAATACATAACATCCAGAAAGCTTTCTTTTCCTCTGCCCCTTAAGTCTACTTTGGGTGAGTTGTTTCTACTCTGAGCCCTCAAGGCACCTTGGAGACCTGCATTATTGTACTTATCACCTTGTACTTAAAGTACCTATTATATGTGCCTATATTCTCCAAGTGAATATACTCTCTAAAGAGTAAGAATCTTCTCATTCTCCTTTCTATATTTAATTCACCTTTCTATCCCTGTACCTGGCACAAAATATGTGTTGAACTGAATTGAAGCTCAGAGTCCAATCTGAAAGTTGAATTTCTTCTTAGAAGAATGAAATGTAATGCAAGAAAAAGAATGCTACTCTGTGACTCAGACCACCTTACATTGAGAGCTAAACATTAATTCAAAGAGAAATAAGTGGAAGCTGATATTTGCCATGTTTATGGGAGAGGAGCATGTCTCCTTCCAATACATTGAAAAAGATTTATTATTTACTCTGAATTTTGAAAAACAACACAAGCGAAAACTAGTACAAAATTAATACAAGGAAGCAAAACCTCTGCATTGGCTGGTATGGCATAAAACTACTGTGGTCACTGAAGGTTATGTGGATCCTGAGGAGAGTGTAGCAAGACTGGATAGATCAGAAAGGTGTCTGATCCAGACTTAGCTAAAGAGTTTTTCACCAATTTTATAACTGATAACTACAGTACATGTTATTTGCTAGGTTTTGTAAATGATTCATGTTTAATTTAATAATAGTTGGTGTATGATTCTCATTCTAGAGTGTGCATATAGTCATTCAGAATGTACCCTGTTTTTTCTTCAAAAGTCAATGGATCCATCATCCCTAACAAAGTGTTAACAAAGCTTACTTCTTCCTGATTGGGAACTATGTCTGGCTCCCAAGCCTGTTCCTTATTCTTGGGTGTCTTCAGGTATACAGTGTGAGGTCTGATAAAGAGATACTGAAAGTAGTCCAACATCCTCTTTTTCCTCTCCTCTTTAGCTTTGGCTATGGTTAAAAATTCTTTCTGTAAAGAATTTTGACACTGGAATGTTACAGAATTTCAGAGGTAAGAAGAGAAGGAGAGAATCTAAACTTTGGCTGCACACTTCTAGTCCATGGACTGAATGCAGGTAGCAGACAGTGTGGTTTTGTTTTGTTTTGTTTGCTTATCTGTTTGTTTGGGGACACACATTTTAATGCTTTTATACTGGATATATAGTTTTCATTTGTCTGCAGTTCTCAGGACTTGCTATTGTCTTACACAGGGTTATTTCTGTTATTTTATTTATGAAAATTACCTGCATTATTTATTAAGTCATTTCCATTTAGGATTTCAGGTATAAGCTCATTCATCGTCTCTTTTTAAGGAAACTGAGTGACAAAAGGAACGTAAATTGCCTGATTTTACACACCTGATCAATGACAGCTTCAGTCTGATACTGAAGTTCTTCTGGACCTCAGACCCAGGCAGTTTCCAATGTGATTTTCTGTCTCGGGGCTCATGGTCTTTTAGTTCTATGAGATGGTAAGGGGAGGGGGTGATATGACAACAAAAGTCAGCTGAGAGAGAAGTGCAAACTTCGGAAAACAATTTGAATGCATCTGCCTGAGTGTGCGGGTGTGGATGGAGTTAAATCTGTGTATGAGAGTGGAAATGGGACGTGTGATTTCTGGAAATGAGTTTCAAAGCTGTGCCAATAAACAATATGAATTTAAGGAGACTGATCAAGGACTACACTCAATGAAGGTGATTCAGGCTGCCGGTTAAGTAATGAAATTTGGATCATACAAGAAAATCCGCAAACACTGACAATTTATCATCTAAGGCACATACTAAGAGTAAGGGCAGGAGTAAAGAGAATGAAAACAGAAAGAAACAAAGAGAGATCATCAATTCAACTGCCGTGTTTGAAGGTGAGAAATATATGCTTTTTCTGGATTTCAAAATATATGGCCTTTGGCCAACTCTCAGCTGCAATGCTATCTTCGGCTGAGTGTTTTTATTATGGATTTGTTTGGAAACTTGCTACAGTGGCACTTTGCTATAATTTGCCCTGCCTTCAACAAAAGAATTACATTCAGATCTCTCATCTAGTTACCTTTTCATGCAGATTCGTGATGCATTGTTTCTTGCCTCTGGAGGATTCTGTGACATTAAAACAATGCCCTGTTCAGAAAGTGCTCCGGAAGAGCAATCAAAACCAAACTGAGACTCTGAAGCTCACATTAGTTAGCACATTTGATGTAGAGTTCTATTCTCAGCGTACCTTGAAATACCTTTTACAGTTAGTAAGTGCCACGAGTAGAAACACCAGGAATGATGTACTCCAATGTCACTGCAGTTATCCACAAAGGACAGGAACCCCATGAAAATTTTTTTGAAAATCAACAAACATATATTTGGTAAGATAGAAATTTAAATTCTAGAACTGGGTCTCATCTCCAAATTTTACATCAAAGTAACTCCAGGTTATTATGGAAACCCACATAACGGAACATTATACAGCTATTCAAAATCATGTTAAAAATTGTGAAAACACTAAAATAGCATAAAAAGAAGCAAGCTAAATACAACACATTCTCAGTTTTTTACTAAAGATTTTTTTTAATATTAATATTTCTTGGGTGGTAGCATAATGATAATTTTATATTTCTAATATTCCCTTGTATTTTTAAATGTTCAATAATGTTAATGTATTACTTTTGTGTCCAAAAATTATTTTAATTAATTTTTGTTTTCTTGCTTCACCGTCAGGCTTATGTTTGATTCATCAGCATGCTGGCAGCCCTGCAGGAAGCCCCTGAATCAGTTCCCTGCTCCCCATAATTCACAGATGAAAGCTTGGTAGGAGTCATATATTTCTTTGTGGTACCCTTTGAGAGAAACCACAAATCAGAACTGATCCTGATCAGTTCTTAATTGTTCTCTATTGGAAAGTGGAAGGAGAGGGAATTGAAAGTTGTAACCATGGCATGGGACACCTAGTTAGGACTTAAAATTCAAGTGGCAGCATCTACTCTTTTAACAAGAATTAGCCTTGCAGGGCAAGCAATGAAAAGTTCACTGATTTTTTTTTTTTAAGAGTTGTAAAGACTTACTATGGTTTAGAAAAAACGCTTATAGAATAACCAAAAGAACAGGCCAAGTTCCCTACCCTCCCCTTAAAAAATGAATCAATAAGAAACAAAACTAAGACCAAGCTGAAATTATTCTACTGTAAGTAATTTTAAATGCTGGAGGTGCAGGTTCTTGAAAATCTTTACATCATTGCAAAAGGATGTTCACATGAATTAGGCTTAAAGATAAGTTATATGCAAAAAGAAAAGGATGGGAGAATATCTGAACAAATTCATATTGAAAATAAATTGGGCTGAACTGGAAATAACCTCTACATCCTTTTAAAATGCTCAGTCCAATAAGTACTATATCTGGATAAAAAGCTTTTACCAGTAGCTACAGAGAAGTTTCTGGGTGGATGACCTAATAGGGATATACAGGAGAAAATGCAGGATCTTTTAAAATTAAATGTGTCCTATTTCTTTGCTTAAACCTGGCCAGTAATAAAGTGGCTTGTCATTTAAGTGGAATAGTGGAATGAATGTATTCTTATGATATGATGGAGTTTTGTGAAAGAAAAAAATTATTAATAATATATAGAATCAAAACCAGTTATTTTTAAATTAAAAGTGGAAATACCATTTTACTCCATATTTTCATATTTATATATATTTTAAAATATTTAAATTCATAATTTTACATGTCATTTTAAAATGTCATTTTATTTACATTTTCACCTGAGTTAGGAAAACCACATACATATGTATGTACAATACTCTTCAGAAATGACAGTTTTCCGCTTCTATATTCTAGATTGTCAAATTATGCCTAATACAGAATTCTCTATGCTTTTATCTCTCTTTTTTGCACAATTTTATGATACTAGATGATGAGCAGTCCAGAGATTGGTGTGATTCAAGATTGACAGATTCCTCTAAATATCAATGTGGAAAATGCAATGAAGTGTGCAGATCTCCTATGAAGGTGCCATTTGAAGCTTACTGTGAGGCTACATGTGTACCTAAATACATTTTTCTTCTCCCTAATTAAATGATATATTCAGATCATTTATGTGTGTAAAGAAATTACCCCACTGAAATATACATATGCACATATACATATACATGTGAAATATACATCTTCAGGAGGAAAATACACCAATACCCAATCATTTACTTAGCAACCATTTTGAGCATTTACAATGGGTCAACTGCAAGTGTAATTCTGGCCCAAATAAGAAGAAAATATAACAGTTAAAGAGGAAGACGACAAATGCTGATTTTGCCAATTTTCCCTGAATACAGAATTACATTTTCAAATGCAAGGGTGGTGAAGAAGAGCCTGGAAGATCAGAAAACAGTGTGAGCCAATGGCAGATAGATGTAAAGGGATGCAAGATAATGGAGAGTGGAGAATAGTGGTGGATCAGATGAACAAAGTAAGTGGGACCTGATTATGGAACTGACCAATGAACATGGGCCAGCTTACCAGATTTTCTAGCTGCCATATCTCACATCCTGAGTCTTGATAAAATGACTCAACTAAGAACAGGAGAAATGCTACCCTGAGTGATATGTATGATCTGTTGAGCAGAACATTAGTTTTCTATCAGAGCATCTATGGAGTTATGATGGAGAGGTATGTCAGTATTTTTGATACTAAACTCAGGCTCAAGAGTATCTGCAAACAGGCTTCCCTGGTGGCGCAGTGGTTGAGAATCTGCCTGCCAATGCAGGGGATACAGGTTCGAGCCCTGGTCTGGGAAGATCCCACATGCTGCGGAGCAACTAGGCCCGTGTGCCACAACTACTGAGCCTGCACATCTGGAGCCTGTGCTCCGCAACAAGAGAGGCCACAATAGTGAGAGGCCCGCGCACCGTGATGAAGAGTGGCCCCTGGTCGCTGCAACTAGAGAAAGCCCTCGCACAGAAACGAAGACCCAACACACCCAAAAATAAATAAATTTATTTAAAAAAAAATCTGCAAACAATTTTTACCTCCTTAAAATCTCATCAAGGTTAAGTCAACATGAGTTACTAAAACCTCTTTGAAGTCATTGATATATTCTTCTCAAAGAAAATGAAGATCCATGGGTTTACGACCTGAATCGTAAAATAATTCTTCATTTCGTTTATTCTAAGTCAGCATTCAGGCATCAAAAATTATCTCCTAGTTCTAGTATTCTGACTTACTCTCCAGTTATTTTCATTATTTTATAGCCATTGATCATAAATAACTCCATTCTAAACTCATCTTACTATGAAAATACTAAGGAGTAACCTCCGATAACTATCCACGGTGTGCGGTTAGGGTTAACTTGCAGCTGGATAGCTGGACTTGAGTAACTCTATGCTTAGCTTTGGATGTGGCCAGATAAAGATGAGATATGATAGATATACTCTGTTATTTAAAGTTCAAAACTTCCCTGTAAGTATTCTATACTAGCTTGTTTGCAATGTTTAGGCTATATAGCTTGATGGCTTGTATGTGGTTTCATTGGTTACTCAGCCCACTTTTAGCTGTGTCATTAGCAGATTCCAAAAAAAAAAAAAACCATGCAGGAAACTAGTGCATGAGCTCTCTCAAAAATAAAATGTCTCTCACATATCTTGGATAATTCATAATCCAAAGACAAAGCATATTCAACCTGTGTGACTGAGACGGCCCTGGGGAGCTGCCTCTGGAAGCCTTGGACTATTCAAAAACTACCTATGCTTTCTTTTTCCGGCTGTATCATGTATTTTATCTTTATTAATGTCTTATGTGAGTATGCCTTATTTGGTCACATGAGAACTTCCAAATATACAAACTTCTGTAGTCATTGCATTCACCCATATCTTTCAGCCCAACCAAGGTATTGGATATTCTCATACTTTTCCACCCAAATAATTTTTGCACAGCAGAGAACCTCAGAAATTTTAAGGTAGATAGTGAATGTTCCTTTGATATCTTGTGCTTATTTATAAAGATATAAATTATGTTACTTCCCCTAAAATACCAAAATGAGATAGATACTTTTGAGAAAACGTGTACATTTATGGGTTTCTTATATCCTCAGAAACCATTCCCCAATCTTATTATGCCTCTTGCAAATCTGAATAGGATGATTAACCATCCTGATTTGACCTGGAATGAGGGGTTCCTGAGACATGGAAATTCCAGTGCTGAAACTGGGAAAGTACTAGCCAAAATGATACCAGTCACCCTAGATCATTTTTTTTTATTTAACATCTTTATTGGCATAAAATTGCTTTACAATGTTACATTAGTTTCTGTTGTATAACAAAGTGAATCAGCTATACATAAACATATATCCCCCTATACCCTCCCTCTTGCATCTCACTCTCACCCTTCCTATCCCACCCGTCTAGGTGGGCACAAAGCACCAAGTTGATCTCCCTGTGCTATGCAGCTGCTTCCCACTAGCTATCTGTTTTATATTTGGTAGTGTATATATGGAAATGCTATTCTCTCACTTCATCCCAGCTAACCTTCCCCTGCCCCGTGTCAAGTCCATTCCCTACGTCTGCGTCTCTTTTCCTGTCATGTTCCTCAGTTCATCAAAACCATTTTTTCTTTTAGATTCCATACATATGTGTTAGCATACGGTTTTTTTTTCTCTTTCTGACTTACTTCATCCTGTATGACAGACTCTAGGTCCATCCACCTCACTACAAATAACTCAATTTCATCTCTTTTTATAGCTGAGTAATATTCCATTGTATATATGTGCCACATCTTCTTTATCCATTCGTCAGTGGACACGTTGGTTGCTTCCATGTCCTGGCTACTGTAAATAGAGCTGCAATGAACATTGTGGTACATGACTCTTTTTGAATTACAGATTTCTCAGTGTATATGCCCAGTAGTGGGATTGCTGGGTCATACGGTAGTTATATTTTTAGTTTATTAAGGAACCTCCATGCTGTTCTCCATAGTGGCTGTATCAACTTACATGCCCAACAACAGGGCAAGAGGGTTCCCTTTCCTCCACACCCTCTCTAGCATTTATTTTTTGTAGCTTTTTGATGATGGCCATTTTGACCGGTGTGAGGTGATACCTCACTGTGCTTTTGATTTGCATTTCTCTGATGATTAGTGATGTTGAGAATCCTTTCATGTGTTTGTTGGCAATCTGTATATCTTCTTTGGAGAAATGTCTATTTAGCTCTTATGCCCAGTTTTAGATTGGGTTGTTTTTTGGGGTTCTTTTTTTTTTGAGATACGCAGGCCTCTCACCACTGCAGTCACTCCCGCTGCGGAGCACAGGCTCAGGACGCGCAGGCTCAGCGGCCATGGCTCACAGGCCCAGCCACTCCGCGGCATGTGGGATCTTCCGGGACTGGGGCACGACCCGTGTCCCCTGCATCGGCAGGCGGACTCTGAACCACTGCGCCACCAGGGAAGCCCCCTGTTTGTTTTTTTTGATATTGAGCTGTATGAGCTGCTTGTATATTTTGGAGATTAATCCTTTGTCACTTGCTTCATTTGCAAATATTTTCTCCCATTCTGAGGGTTGTCTTTTCATCTTATTTATGGTTTCCTTGCTGTGCAAAAGCTTTGAAGTTTCATTAGGTCCCATTTGTTTATTTCTGTTTTTATTTCCACTGCTCTAGGAGGTGAGTCAGAAAAGATCTTGCTGTGATTTATGTCAAAGAGTGTTCTGCCTATGTTTTCCTCTAAGAGTTTTACAGTGTCTGGCCTTACATGTAAGTCTTTAAACCATTTTGAGTTTCTTTTGTGTATGGTATTAGGAAGTGTTCTAATTTCATTCTTTTACGTGGAGCTGTCCAGTTTTCCCAGCACCACTTATTGAAGAGGCTGTCTTTCCTCCATTGTATATTCGCGCCTCCTTTATCAAAGATAAGGTGACCATATGTGCGTGGGTTTATCTCTGAGCTTTCTATCCTGTTCCACTGATCTATATTTCTGTTATTGTGCCAGTACTATACTGTCTTGATTACTGTAGCTTTGTACTATAGTCTGAAGTCCAGAAGCCTGACTCCTCTAGCTCCGTTTTTCTTTCTCAATATTGCTTTGGCTATTCAGTGTCTTTTGTGTTTCCATACAAATTGTGCAATTTTTTGTTCTAGTTCTGTAAAAAATGCCATTGGTACTTTGATAGGGATTGCATTGAATCTGTAGATTGCTTTGGATAGTAGAATCATTTTCACAATGTTGATTCTTCCAATCCAAATACACGGTATATCTCTCCATCTGTTTGTATCATCTTTAATTTCATTCATCAGTGTCTTATAATTTTCTGCATATTGGTCTTTTGTCTCCGTAGGTAGGTTTATTCCTAGATATTTTATTCTTTTTGTTGCAATGGTAAATGGCAGGATTTCCTTAATGACTCTTCATATTTTTCATCATTACTATATACGAATGCAAGAGATTTCTGTGCATTAATTTTGTATCCTGCAACTTTACCAAATTCATTGATTAGTTCTAGTAGTTTTCTGGTAGCATCTTTAGGATTCTCTATGTATAGTATCATGTCATCTGCCAACAGTGACAGTTTTGCTTCTTCTTTTCTGATTTGGAGTCCTTTTATTTCATTTTTTTCTCTGATTGCTGTGGCTAAAACTTCCAAAACTATGTTGAATAATAGTGGAGAGAATGGACAACCTTGTCTTGTTCCTGTTCTTAGAGGAAATGTTTTCAATTTTTCACCATTGAGAATGATGTTGGCTGTGGGTTTCTCAATATATTACCTTTATTATGTTGAGATAAGTTCCCTCTATGCCTACTTTCTGGAGAGTTTTTATCGTAAATGGGTGTTGAATTTTGTCAAAAGCTTTTCCTGCATCTATTGAGATTCTCATATGGTTTTATCCTTCAATATATTAATATGGTGTATCACATTGACTGATTTGCATACATTGAAGAATCCTTGAATTCCTGGGATAAAACCCACTTGATCATGGTGTATGATCCTTTTAATGTGCTGTTGGATTCTGTTTGCTAGTACTTTGTTGAGAATTTTTTCATCTATGTTCATCAGTGATATTGGCCTGTAGTTTTTTTTGTGACATCTTTGTCTGCTTTTGGTGTCAGGGTGATGGTGGCCTCACAGAATGAGTTTGCAAGTGTTCCTCCCTCTGCTATATATTGGAAGAGTTTGAGAAGACTATGTGTTAGCTCTTCTCTAAATGTTTGATAGAATTTGCCTGTGAAGCTATCTGGTCCTGGGCTTCTGTTTGTTGGAAGATTTTTTTTTTTTTTTTGCAGTACACGGGCCTCTCACTGTTGTGGCCTCTCCCGTTGTGGAGCACAGGCTCCGGATGCGCAGGCTCAGTGGCCATGGCTCACAGGCCCAGCCGCTCCGCGTCATGTGGGATCTTCCCGGACCCGGGCACGAACCCGTGTCCCCTGCATCGGCAGGGGGATTCTCAACCACTGCGCCACCAGGGAAGACCTGTTGGAAGATTTTTAATCACAGTTTCAATATCAGTGCTTGTGATTGGTCTGTGTATATTTTCTAGTTTTCCTTGTTCAGTCTCAGAAGGTTGTGCTTTTCTAAGAATTTGTCCATTTCTTCCAGGTTGTCCATTTTATTAGCATAGAGTTGTTTGTAGTAGTCTCTCATGATGCTCTGTATTTCTGCAGTTTCCGTTGTAACTTCTCCTTTTTCATTTCTAGTTCTATTCATTTGAGTCTTCTCCCTTTATTCCTTGATGAGTCTGGATAGTGGTTTATCAATTTTGTTTACCTTCTCAAATAACCAGCATTTAGTTTTCTTGATCTTTGCTATAGTTTCCATTATTTCTTTTTCATTTATTTCTTATCTGATCTTTATGATTTCTCTCTTTCCGCTGACTGTGGGGTTGTTTGTTCTTCCTTCTCTAATTGCTTTAGATGTAAGGTTAGGTTGTTTATTTCAGATGTTTCTTGTTTCTTTAGGTAGGATTGTATTGCTATAAATTACCCTCTTAGAATTGGTTTTGCTGCATCTGGTTTTGGGTCGTTGTGTTTTCATTGTCATTTGTTTCTAGGTATTTTTTGATTTCCTCTTTGATTTCTTCAGTGATCTCTTGGTTATTGAGTAGCGTATTGTTTAGCCTCCATGTGTATGTATTTTTTACAGTTTTTTTCCTGTAATTGATATCTATTCTCATAGCGTTGTGGCTGGAAAAGATACTTGATATGATTTCAATTTTCTTAAATTTACCAAGGCTTAATTTGTGACCCAAGATATGATCTATCTGGGAGAATGTTCCATGAGCACTTGAGAAAAGTGTATTCTGTTGATTTTGGATGGAATGTCCTAAAAATATCAATTAAGTCCATCTTGTTTAATGTGTCATTTAAACTTATGTTTCCTTATTTATTTTCAATCTGGATGATCTGTCCATTGGTGAAAGTGGGGTGTCAAAGCCCCTACTATGACTATGTTACTGTTGATTTCCCCTCTTATGGTTGTTAGCATTTGCCTTATGTATTGAGGTGCTCCTGTGTTGGGTGTATAAATATTTACAACTGTTATATCTTCTTGGCTTGTTCCCTTGATCATTATGTAGTGTCCTTCTTTATCTCTTGTAATAGTCTTTATTTTAAAGTCTATTTTGTCTGATATGAGAATTGCTACTCCAGCACTCTTTTGAAAGAAAGAAAAGAGTTTTGCACTAAAAACTCTACTAAGGTAAACATAAAAATCAGAAACAAGTCAGTCGCAGACAGCAAACCCCAAGTCTACTGTTGCTCCCAAAGTCCACCACCTCAATTTGGGATGATTCATTTTCTACACAGTATTCCACAGATGTAGGGTACATCAAGTTGATTGTGGGGATTTAATCCACTGCTCCTGAGGCTGCTGGGAGAGATTTCCCTTTCTCTTCTTTGTTCTCACAGCTCCTGGGGTTCAGCTTTGGTTTTGGGCCCACCTCTGCATGTAGGTTGCCCTCAGGTATCTGTTCCCCTCCCAGACAGGAGGGGGTTAAAGCAGTGGCTGATTTACAGGGCTCTGGCTCACTCATGGGAGGGGAGTGTGGGGGGGCCAAGTATGGTAGTTATAATAGGAATGCCGGGCAAGCCTGTGGTGGCAAAGGCCTGCATGACATTCCAGGGAAGTTGTCCCTGAATTAGGGGACCCTGGCTTTTGGGGGCTGCACAGGCTCCCAGGGTGGGGTGTGGATTGTGACCTGTGCTTGCACAAAGGACCCTTGGTGGCTGCAGCAGCAGCTTTAGTATTTCATGCCTGTCTCTGGGGTCTGAGCTAATAGCTGTGACTCGCGCCATCTCTGGAGCTGGTTTAGTTGGTGCTCTGCCTTCTGTGGGCAGACGGGGAAAAAATCCCCTCTCCTCGTGCACCCTGAAACAATGGTCTTTTACCTCTTAAGCAGGTCCAGACTTTTTCCCTGACTCCCTCCCAGCTAGCTGGGGTGCACTAGCTCCCTTCAGGTTGTGTTCACACAGCCAACCCCAGTCCTCTCCCTGGGATCTGACCTCTGAAGCCTGAGCCTCAGCTCCCAGCCCCCACCCACCTGGCGGGTGAGCAGATGAGCCTCTCAGGCTGGTGAGTGCTGGTCGGCACCAATCCTCTGTGTGGGAATCTCCCCGCTTCGCCCTCTGCACCCCTGTTGCTGTGCTCTCCTCCATGGCTCTGAAGCTTCCCCCCACCCACCCCCCATCTCCGCCAGTGACGGGGCTTCCTAGTGTGTGGAAACTTTTCCTCCTTCACAATTCCCTCCCAGAGGTGCACATTCCATCCCTATTCTTTTGTGTTTGGTTTTCTTTTTTCTTTTGCCCTACCCAGGTATGTGGGGAGTTTCTTGTCTTTTGGGAAGTCTGAGGTCTTCTGCCAGCTTTCAGTAGGTGTTCTGTAGGAGTTGTTCCACATATAGATGTATTTTTGATATATTTGTGGGGAAGAAGGTGATCTCCATGTCTTTCTCCTCCGCCATCTTGAAGGTCTCCGAACCCTAAGATCTTAGACCTGTATGACTGGACCTTAAATGGTGACTTTTTATTTTCCCATAAGTTTCCCCCAAAAGTTATATTTATTGCAGCAAGAGTTCACGTTTTCTGGGAAAACATTTACCCCACTGAAAATGAAGTTGCTTATAATGATCACTGCTCGATTTGGCTGTCTTCAGGTTGCTAAGAGTTTCCTTGTAAAAATTTTCAAAAGTACCAGAGTCATGAAAGAGCATCATATCATAAGTCAAAGACTACAAAGGGCTTAGATTTGATTCTTGAATCCACCATAAAACTGTAACATTGTTTTCACTTGGAAAACCCATTCCCCTTTCTGGGTTCATTTATTTATTTTTTTAAAAGATTTTTTATTTTTTGATGTGGACCATTTTTAGTCTTTATTGAATTTATTACAATATTGCTTCTGTTTTATGCTGTGGTTTTTTGGCCGTGAGGCATGTGGGATCTTAGCTTCCCAACCAGGGATCGAACCCACACGGCATGCATTAGAAGGTGAAGTCTTAACCACTGGACCACCAGGGAAGTCCCTCTGGGTTCTTTTATTTATTCAACAAGTGTTTATTAATCTACTTCATTCCAACATTGTGTTAGCTACTTGGAGGGAGCAGGGAGATCAATGAGTAAAGTAGTCATAGCCTTACACTTCTGGCTTATATGCAAGTGGACAAAGCTCTTTAAAGCCCCATTAAGCTTTAAAGTTTGATGGCTACAATTATTCCGTTGTGTAACAGACTGGCCTTGCCCTTTGTTAATTATCCTCTTTTTATAGCCTCATACTCTCTTATGGAACCATGGTCTCAAGTAAAGCCTTTCTCATTTCTGAAATAACTGATTAAAGAAAGGAAAGATGCTTCTTCAGCTTTCCCTTTTTCAAAAATAAATATTTTATCTATGTGCTTAGAAATATTAAAAAAAAATTTCTTGACATTTGGTTTGAGATTATAACTTTGAGATGATCATCTTGGAAGGACTACTGGGTGAAAATGTTTACAGCCATTGCCGAAAATATTATATTTAATGAGGCTAAGGATATCTATATACCAATACAATTTTCCAAAGGGAAATCAGGATTTAAGTTTACATATTTTCTAATAAAAGGTCAAATATTTGAACTTAATTCTCTTGCCCTCTAAATCAGGAATTTTTCTTATTGTTTCTAAACCAAAAATTCAGAAAGGCACAGCAAACCTTATACTCTCACTGTTAGCACTATTTAGACAATACATTTTAAGGAAACAATACTGAGTTGGTGAGCTAACCTTTAAGGCACTGAAACCCACAGGAAATTCAACAACTAGTTGAATGCAATGAAAGCTGATAAAAGTTCTGTCTCAGTTTCCTAGGATGGGCTTGGATTTGATATGACGACAACATAACTTAAAACCAAGCAGAGCAATGACACACCTGTGTTCAAGAGCTCTGATTTACTGTATCTAAAACTACAACTTTTCAGCTATTTATGCACTTCTGCGTCTCTAAGTAACATCTATTATGTAGCAAGACTAGAAATTTGTTCTGGTGTTGACTATTCAAGAAACAAATCTTGTCTTCCCTACGGTAATATGCTGCAGAATGGAAAAATAAATATGCTGATTGAACTGCTTTTTTCCTTCAACTGTGAATGTGTGTATCTTTCTCTATCAGCATAACCTTTCCCTTTTGTGCTATTTTCTCTGCACCTCGAATTATAATGTGCACATTCCCTCTTTGGGTAACTGAACATGCAGGTGACCAAATACCATATGTTAATTAGGAGAACCATGTTACTCAAGTGAAAACATCATTCCAAAGTGTCAAACTCAGGTCTCTTAGACAATAAATAACCAAATAGTAGCTGTGTGGTTTTGTATTCATCTTTTTTATGTATGAACATAACCTTAAAAATGCATTATCTGTTTTTCTGCAACCATACAAAGTTTTAATACTCTCTTGCAGTGACATGACAAACCAACTCCCAGGTTGTCTAAACCCAAGACTGAAAGGTATTGAAAGATTTTGTGAAGGAGTCCAATTTAAACAAATCCAAGAGCCCAGGAGCAAAATAATGCAATGTGTCTTCCATTTTACTCATTCAAATGAAACCTACTATAGCCTATGGATTTGTTGAAACAAATTACACTAACTCATGCAATTTTTCATTTAACCTGCATTAACTGTTTCACATACTTTACAGAATGACAATACTCTGTACTTTGGGCACAAATCCAGATTTTTGCTTAAAAAAAATGAAGGGGAAAGAAAAAGGTGCAAGGATGCATCAACACCAACATGAATATGGAGTCAGGATATTAAAATTCATGAAGTCCTGTCAACTGAACTGATGCAAACTCTATTGGCCCGAAATACACGATGACATTGCAAGCCAGCAAAGATGAAAACAGCTCATGAAAGCTTTTTCTGATGCTCTTTCATTCCTCTGAATATCAAATAAGCTGCCTTTCTCCAGGTAGGAGCCACATGCAGATTCGCCATTCTGTAAAGTTAGGCCAGAGCTGGTTTTTCAAAAACAAGGGTTTTCCATCCCTCTGCTGTCCCTCTTGCTCTCTTCTCAGCATGCTTCCTGTCTATGGAACAGAAGAATTCTCTGAACCATGATCGTATTTTCTCAGACAAGCAATGTCCTTCCTCTCTTGTCGCTTGACTTGAATTGAAAACAAACAAGCCCCATGGATACCTTTGTATTCAGACTCAGTAAAAAGCTCCTTTAAAATACTGTCTCAGGGACTATTTCAAAGAGCTCTGACTGGTTTTGCCATAACAAGGAAGGCAGCTGTAATGCACTCTGGGAATGAGCTAGAAGATACACCAGCCTGCTAGAAGAAGTCTGACAAGCCCGTAGGTCAAGATCTAATAAAACCTGGCTACGACTGTTAGTAGTTTAAACTGGAGAGTTTCTGAAGTTTTGCAAATTAAATAGGACAAGTCAATTTCTTCTAATTTGTAAATTAAACAGGACAAGGAAATGCTTTGAAATCGTGGGCTCTGTCTCCCACATTTTCTCAGTCATCAATCATGATGAATCTTTTCATTAAAGCTCTTACAATATGTGATCTATTCTTAAATACAGTTTGAAAAGAATCTTGAAAAATTCCTTGCAATCAAAGACCATGTCTTCTGTGGATTCAGTGAACGATTTAGCATTTGGCTGGCACAATGCAAGTTTAATTATGATCACAAGAATAATGTGTAGATCCAAGAGGGACCTTGGGAGGTCAAAAGTCGAAGACCCACCTCTAGGCTATATGGCTGCTAAGCCTTCTCTGGAGCTGAGAATTTATCTTATTTAAAAGAGCTCTTTAAAAGAAAATCTCATGGCTTTCCACTTACTCCTTAAATTATGTAACCTGTCTAGGTTAGAAATTTTCTTCCTTTAACACCTATTCTTTTATTATGGCTTAAACACTTCATTCTCTAGAATAGAGTGCTGCCCAGTAGAACTTTCTGCAAAAATGATGTGCACTATTTCTGTGTGTTTAACACAGTAATCACTAGCTACATGTGACTGTTGAACACCTGAGTTGTGGCTAATGCAACTGAGGAACTAAATTTAGAATTTTGTTTAAGTTTAATTAATTTTAAATTGAATTTAAATAGCCACATATGGCTGATGGCTGGTTTACTGGAAATTCTAGAGATTGTGTTCATCATTGTTTTAGTTGAAAATACTCCCTTTATTTTTTCATTTGTTCAACAGATATTTACAGCGGATACCCTTGGTGTAGTCTGTGACAGGCACAGTTCCAGCTGGAAGCAATACAGTAGTGTATAAAAGAGAAAGGGACCCTATCACAGAGAACTTAATTCTAGTAGAAACACCAATAAATATAATAAAGGAAAACAGCAGGGCAATGTGATGAATAGTAACTAGCCAGTTGTTAGAATTACTATTTTAGATGGAATCCTAATGATGGCTGTGGTGATGGAGAGTAAAGGCAATCAAGAGAGGTAGAATATTCTGGAACATATTTTTCAGATTAAAAACTGATAAATGAGTATGAGAGATTATAGAAAAAGAGAAATTAAGAAGAATTCTTTGCAGTTCAGCTTCAACAACTCTTTAGATGAGATGGAGAAAACTGAGCCAGGTGTAGGTTGATGAGGGTGAAATCGGGAGTTCCATCTTGAATATGTTATCACTTTAGAGGCCAAATGGAGAGGTGACGTGGGAAATAAGATACAAATCTGGCACTGGTTCTGCAGATATCCATCAGAAATCCTCAACAGAGCTGGTATTTAAATCCACAGAGCAGGAAAGAATCATTTAAGGAAAAAGTGCAGATAAAGAGGTCAAAATAGTTACTGACAGGACAGGAGAGGATCATCTTGAAGCCTTCTCTAGGGTTTACTTACTTTAGACTATTCTCACAGAGCCTATTCTGAATTTTAAGCATTGTACAGCTAGGACCTGAAATCTATCAAATGCACAGTTCTAGACATTTCAGCCAAATCAAATTATCTGCAGCTCAGCAAATACATTATGTTGTTTCCGACGTCAATGTCTTTACACATATTGTTCCTTGGCCTAAAGTTCAATCTTGTCACCTACACTTTTCCATTACCAATCATCTGGATATTTCAACTATCCTTCAAGAATTAATTTAATGGATCCTTCCCTGATCCTTCCCTCCTTTGTGCTGTCTTATGACTGATTCTGTTCTTGCCATTATTTATTTTCAAGTCAGCCTCCCCAAAATAATGTCAACTCCTTAAGGATAGCCACGTTGTCTTATTCATCTTTACATCTCTAGTAACTAGCACAGCTGTGTTTATTCAGGGGCAATAGAATGATCACTACTCCAAAAACATGAGCTTTTTCTTCTAAGTTCTGCCTCACATTAAGAGAATTCTCTTCCAGCCCAGTATAGGCAATATCACCTATATTTTCTCCTCTGAACCACTTGGAGTCACCTTTCCTGTTGGTAGGTTTACCAAAAACATAATTAAGATTCCTAATCTACTCTTCTCAAACAAAATGATAGACTGTTTTTCATCTTAAGAAGATTGTGTTCCTGTTCTGTACATATCAGTAATAGTTAAGATCCTAGGCAAATATTTGAGATTTCCTTAAACAAATGGTTTTCAAACATTCATAACACAACTCATACTCATAATAAACCTGTTTTAAATGCTTATTTCCCAGATCCACCTCTCCAAATTCTGACTCTGTATGTCTGAGGTAAATTTCAAGAATCCGTATTTTTAATTAGCATCTCAAGAGGTGCTGATACAGTAGAAATTTTGTGACATTTTGAGGAAAGTTTAAGGGTTTCCAAAAGCAGTCCCATTCCCCATTTGAGCCTACAGGCACCCCTAACAAATACACAGAAACAGCTGTATTAAATTCTAGATTATTTAGAAAACAGTTTAAAAAGTTTTTAATTACCAGAAATATTTTTGCTTAATTCCATTTTAGAGAGGGCTGGGTAAAAATATACTTTTTTGTCCCCATTATTGCTGTCCTGGTATCTTATCATACATATATTTAGAACAGTGAAATTATGGAGAAATTAGAAGGAAAGCTGTTTGTCCTATTTTTCATACAGGCACCTTTCTGAAGTCTATATAACATACATCACTTTTCTTCATTTTCTTCTCAAGACTTTTCTTTCTATGTACAGTTTATTTACAGTAGCTCTATATCTAGGCAATCAAGGAAAGGAGTTTATTTAGCTCTATCTGTTAAAAAGCCAAATAAACCTGGAAAAATCATGTAGCAAGTGATAATCATATGGGGGTGCCAGAGGTGAGCAAAAGCAGCTGCAATTTCTGTCATTCGGTCAACAAGGCTGATTCAGTGGTCCTGGCTAGTGCTATACGAATCCCTTCCTCAAATCTCCACTTGTGTTCCACCCAAAGTTGTATATTTGCACAATACAAAGAGACCTCCCCAACTCAGGATGACCTGTCTTTGTTCAAAAGGATACAATTAAATATCCTCTGTGTAAACCTCTCTATGACAGTAACCAACATTTTTAAATGAGATCTTTTTATAAGCAACTCATCCTCTCAAAAGTAAAATTCAGATACCAAGAGATATCAGTGGGAGACTCTGCGTATTACCTGAAGGGCAGTGACTGAGGTTGCTGTCAACAGTGTAGTTTCAAGAAGATAAATCCAGAGGCTCCATCTTTATCAGCAACTGAACCATTAATTCACATGGTTCTAAAGATGATCTCTATGCATTTTTGAGACTGCAGGATCTCCCCATCTGTAGTCCAATAACTACAACCACATTAAAACATCTGATCAATAGACCAAAGCTAAATAGGGCCCCATGAGGGAATTTCTTTTTGCCAGAAATGTTTGAATCTTTTCCTAAGTGGTGGGCCCCCAAAACTGCCAAAGTATTTACCCTAATTAACTCCTCAAGTATAGTTCCCTCAGTATGAATTCAAAGTATATTCTACCCTATCTTCTAAAAGGGAAATCCTCTAATTTCCCCAAATTACTATCCCATTAGTCAGCTGGCCAATCCTTTTAAACTTTGTGCTAGGACTCTTTCCAACAAATTTCCAAATTGAGGTTTTAAGTCTAATATCCTTTCTAAGAAGTGAACAGATGTTTTAGGCACAACTACTCTACAAATCACTGTCTTGCTGTGGTCCATCTAGCTGTAAAAACAGAAAACATGAGACTTTTCAGTGATATTTCAGTATCTCAAAACATGTTAATTCTAGAGAAATGACTTTGGGATAAATGTGTAATCTTGATTCTTTTATAACTAAAATCATTCACATTAAATGCTGCAAAATTTTGCTATTGGTAAACAGAATAGAAGTTTGAGGAATTCTTCATGGAGAGTATGTACCGAAAAAAATGTACCTTTTTTCGGGGCCACAAGATGGTGAAGGATTTTCATTGGGGGTGAGGGGCATTCCCAGCAGAGAGCCAAGGTACAAAATTAAGAAACTGAAAAAATAAATGTGCTTGTTAACCTAGAAGTAGCTGCGAGTTTTCTATCATATTCTATGATTAGTTAAAAGAAACAGAAGATAAAGCTGAAAATGTGAGTCTAAACCAGATTACAAAAAACCTTTAGTTAAATAAGTACTGTGGATTTTATTCTTCAGGCAATGGGAAACTTGAAGATGTATGAGAATGTGAGTTGCTGATTCCCTCATCCAGTCTCACTCAATTCTGGAGATGCAAAATAATCATGATTGAGATAGGAAAAGTATACTGTTACCATTAGCAGGAAGGTAAGTGTAGTACAGAGTGAAAAATCGCAGGCTCTGAGCGTGACTACTGCTTTGCATTCTGATACTGTCATATATTCGATGTATGACTTTGGGCAAGGTAATTAACATCCCTGCACTTCATTTTCCTCATGTGTAAAAAAAGAAATAATAATGGTACATTATGTAAAATAGCATCTTATCAAGATTAAATAGCATTTTAAGCGCTGCTTATTGGTAGTGCTTAGAACAGCACCTAATACATAGAAATCACTCAATGTCAGTTATTATTACTATTACTTTGTAAGCACTGTTCTATATGATATATATAGGCTACCTGATATTATCCACAGTATAAGCCACACAATAAATTGACATAGTAATCTAATATTAACTATTCAATAAATAAATCCACACAACAATCCTCATTTTACAGCAGAGGTCATTGAGACTCAATGATGTTAAAATAATTTTACACAGTTGCACACTTGTTAGGTTAGAGATCCAAGATTCCAATTTGGTCATCTGACTTTAGAATCTGTGCTCCTCTTCACTACTTTCTTCTGCTTTGAGTAACTCTGTTAGTTAAACTAGATTAGCATAATGAGAGAGAAAAGCATTTCACCAATCTTCTCCTCAAGATGAAGAATTACATGGCATTAGTTGGGTCCATGATAGCATCATTTTAGATGTTCCATTAGCCAAACACTTTACTTTCCATCCACACATACACACACATCAACCCCATATTCTCAATAATAAGTATATTTGACTTGAGCTCTTTGTATCTCCAAAGATTGAATTTCAAAAAGTCTACATCTGATCATCCATCAACTTGACACCTCCCTTTACCTTTCTACTCCAGTTCCTGCTCTCTAATCAATAGAAGTGGCATGATTAGGGCTGCACTTTAAACAGATTGTTCTGGCATCAGTAGGCTGGTTGTATTGAAGTAAGAAGAGACTAGAAAAAAGAGCCCAGTTCATAAGCAGTTTTGGAGGAAAAAAAAGGGCCTGAACTTAGGGAATTTTAACCGAAGTATTTTTTTTTTAAAGAAAATAAGGAACTAGGTATTACAGAGTTAAAACTGAAGGAACCTGACAGCTAATTCTATGGGGAAGGTGAGTGGGAGGGAGAACATTTTGATCCATGATGACCAGGACAATATAAATGCTGTGAATTAGGTGTTATGTGGTGCCTTAAGATGCTATAAGGTATAAGAGGGCACATACAAGGGCAGCCTGAAAAACCTAAACCCAGACAGAGAAGAGAATTAATTACAATGTTTTCTTGAGTTTTGTGTTTCATTACCTTGATTAAATGCTATAAAATTTCAGCTCTGGACCAAAGCTTTTAGCCTCTTTTTCTTCAGCTCCTCAAATTCTAGTAACCTCCATATAGTAGTAATTGCTGCCTCCTCATGTTCCTGCCTCTGAGAATATGAATCAAAATTTCAAACTTCTTAGCAATTTTCTAGTACTGCCCGTTATTCCGAGCAAAACAAAAGATAAATGTAAAAAAGTGGGAAGATAATAAATTTGATTTTGAATATATCCAATTGAACTATTAAGGGTACAGTCCAAATATGAGTCTACGAGATTCAGTAGAAAAAAACAGAGATATATATATTTGGGGGTCATCTAAGTAAGGAGGATTGCTTAGCTACAAAAATAAATAAAGATACCAAGAGAGAAGTATTTAGAAGGGAAGAGAACTGGCACAAGAATAGAATGCAAAGGAATGCCTAAATTTAGAGGGAAACAATACAGGAAAAGTTACCCAGAAAGAACACTGGAGAGACAGGAGAATAACCAGGAGAACTGCTCTGGTCTCACAGAAGCAGGGAAGTGGAGATGGCCAACAACATATCATATTCAGAGGATCACAGGAGATAAGTAATATTTTGACTTGCCATGTCCCCATCTTCAGAAAAGAGCACTTCCTCCTTTGCTTCTTTCAATTAGAGAGAACTTTCAATTAGTGTGGAGAAGAAACTGTATTTCCAGTACTAATTGTGGTTCCAACTGGGGTCGTTGGTTCTAGTACCGTGTCTACCCTCTCCTGAAACACAACGGTTCTAGAATCCCAAGCTGGGTCAGACATGGTACTTCAGCCGATGACCAGAATTACTGGGACTCAAATTTGGAACCAGAGTCCAATCATTTAGACCCCTTCCTGTATGACTGGGAGGAAAAGATGGGGACGAATTAAGATTGACAAAGCTGTGAAAATCTGAGCTTGGAACTTAGAACTAATGGTTTAGTCTCCCACAGTTTGGAGGATTTAGTCCATGGTGGGATATTCAGAGGGAGAGTAAAGAGATATGGAGGAGAAAGTCCTGACAGAGCTCAAATCTCAGAGGGCTTTAATACTGCCCTCATTCCTGCTCTCTCAAGACTGACTTTTTACCACTTTATTTTAAGTTGCACACTTCCCTAGAAACACTCTAATAAATGCTACTTGTTCCCTTGTTCAATCTCTTTATAGTAAGGGTTCTGCCACTAACAACCAAGAATCCTGACTAAAGGACAGAGCAGGAAGCAGAAGGACTGAGAAGAAGGGGTTAGACTTTGTTTGTAACTTGTAGTTCATAGATAGCCTGAAGGAAATTGGAATCAGTGAACTGCTGGCAACAGAAAATCGATTTCAAAGGGTTAGAGACCAAAGGATGGGGAAGAAAGGCAGTCACTGAAGGTGGGCTAGACAACTGACAAGTGTAAAAAGAAGGAAATGAGCAGTAACTTTAAAGAGCAGCAGGTTTATGAGTATAGAAGAATGCACCCTCTCTTACTATATATGGGTAATTCTTACTGTATAAACAAATGGATATTTTATTATGAAGTGGTTGTTATCTTATGATTTAAAAGGGTACACGGGTTCTCTTCAGGAACTTTCCTTGGCATTTTCCAGTATATGAAAACAAGATCAAACATCTCTGTAGAGTTATAAATTTTTGAAAAAGCTTTGGTTTTACTGGCATTTTTTAATGATTTCATTTCTGTTTTGAAAATGTATTTATTAAAGTTGATTTTGAAAATGTCAGTCATTTTCAGCTATGCCAAGGGAAGCCAAACAAAAGGATTTCAGTTCATTTGGGGGTTATTAAAAAGGGAGCAATGGGGAGCTAATGACCACAGAAACCAATACAAGGCAGAACTTGCTGGTATGGATTTGGTTCTCTATCTCCCCGCCTGGAAATTCTCCTCTCAAAGCTATTCTTCTTCAAACTTGGAAACAGGTGGGAGGATGGGAGGAAGGAAAGGTTGTCTTTATAGGAAGTTTGTCCTCTGAGGGTGGACTAGAGTAGAGAAGAAGCTTTTGCATTTCAGTTCAGGGAAAGGGGAAGAAAGCTGTGAACAGCGTCAAAGTTTCCACTGCAGTTTACAAATATAACATGATGATATCTACACAGACACATAATGTCCAATTTTATTTTTACAACATCCCTGTGAGAAGATCAGAGAAGATGTCCTCATCTCCTTGACATATATACACTACCAAATGTAAAATAGATAGCTAGTGGGAAGCAGATGCATAGCGCAGGGAGATCAGCTCGGTGTTTTGTGACCACCTAGAGGGGTGGGATAGGGAGGGTGGGAGGGAGACGCAAGAGGGAGGGGATATGGGGATATATGTATACATATAGCTGATTCACTTTGTTATACAGCAGAAACTAACACAACACTGTAAAGCAATTATACTCCAACAAAGATGTTTAAAAAAAAAAGAGAGATAAGGTAAAGGAGGTTCAGAAAGGTTTATGTGATTTGCCAAAGATCACTCAACAGCTAAGCAAGAGAGCCAAGAACCCCTCCCAGACCTACTGACACAAACTCCAGAGTGCATGCTCTCTCTTGCTTCTTCTGTGTCTAACTCTTCCAGCTGCTTCTCTACTGCAATGAAGGCCATATTTTCAGTGAAATATTTAGTGAATCTTTTACTTTTGATTTCTTATAAAATTCTACAAAAACCTTGGGAGTGGATCTTCCTCAGTTTGGAATCCCCATCTAACTCCCAGTGTCTGAGTTATATTCATTCCAATGCATACAGTGTATTGTTGATAACTTTTTCCAGTTTAATGAAATCATAATAGTTACTAGAAGCAACAGATGACATTCATCATGCACCTACTGCATGGTATTTTGAAAACATGATCTCATTTAATCACAGCAGCCCTGAGACATGGGCATTTGCTTCTCTCAGAAGAGGCCACTGAGCAGAGGACAAGATACAAGTCCGTGTCTGGATTAATCCATCAAACTACAGTGAAAATGATGTATTTGCAAAAATACTGGTCTGTAGATCAGACCTCAGCATTTTCTCATCAGAGGAACTTTCTTAACTTGCTATAAATTTCTCCATATGTAGATGATGCTGGATTTGTATTCAAAACATTATAGATCTTTAAAAGGTGAATGTGAGCCTTAGAGGAGAAGCCTCAGTTGTGTTAGCCAGATCTATTATCAGTGTCAAAGCCTCCTCTGGAACCAGTTTCCAGAACTACCTTTGTGAAAAATGAGGTAAATTATAGCATGCACCCTGCTGGTGGAGGCTGAAGTTTCTGCCTCAAAGCTTCCAATCCTAGCTTTATGCTTTCAAAATATCATAAATTATGATTGTACTACTCTAGCAAACTGGAAATAATTGTCAACAATGCTAGATGGTTTGAAGGAGGCTGTCGCTTAAAAAGTTCAAAGTGCTTTCTTCCCTCTGTGAAGAATGCTTGCCTTCCCTCCAGTAGTCATTCCTCATAAAATCAAGTGAATGGACATCTTGAAAACAGGCTCTCTCAAAGACAGCTACACCTTTGCCTCTGTCATGAAGCTGAAATGACTACTGTACTCTTTAATGGGATTTTCAGCCAGTGGGAAGATTATCTGAAAGCCCAAACTCATAAACACCTGTCTCCTGCTTGTGACCTAGAAAGGACTTCCCTTTGGTAAGCAGGAAGAGTCTGTGGCTGCCATGTCACTGAAATTGCTTTGGAGGGTTGTCTTGATTATGATTTTGTGTGTGGAGGTGAGAACTGAACTCAATCTGCTGAGCAGCTCTCAACAACTGCCTTTTGGTACAATCAGTAAAGTTTGACATTCTGAAGCAATGCCTGCTCTTCTCTGTTAAAATAAGATTAGTGCACATTTCACTTCATTTTTATGGAAGAGGAATGATATATTTCATATTACTTGAAAGAACAAACACTTGACTTCTTGATCTTATTGCTGCTGTTTTTAACTGTCAACCTATTGAGTTCCCAGCCCTGACAATCCAAAACCTAGAATGAAAAAGAAAACAGAGCAGAACGCTCTTTAAAGTAGCTTCTAGCACACAGTTCTTTGAATAAAGATGTCTATGTGTGGTGGTATTACAAGAACTTGTAATAATTTTCCAAAAATGGCAGCTGGAGTGCTACCAGTGGTAACTGCACAAATCTGCACGACCTGATTTTGCTGATCACATCTCGGAAACTGGGACACCTCCTGAGAAACAATTAATAATCTCCTTGCGTGGAAATCAACACTGAATTCACAAATATTTAGTTATGTAAATTTTGCTCTCGATTATCCTAAACAACACATCATTTCTATAAGAAAGGATAAGCACCTTTCAATAACAAATGCTCTTTCCCTAAAATTGTATTTATTGTATTATTCATTGAAATTGAATAATTTCACATCACTATAAGTAATATTAATCTGCCCTATATATCCCTCTAATTGCCATGATATTTTATGTTTATGAAATGCTTAATCAATTAGAAAAGATATAATATTACTGTTAAGCCCATGCCTACCTTCATTAACCAGCTTAATCAGGCCCATAGATTTGATTAGATTAAGTCAATAACAAAAGTTGAACTAATAAAAAATGTTTACCAGTCAAAGGACTGTAGGTATCAAAATCAAATGAGAAGTAAAGCAGTCTATGGGCCGCCATTTTAAAAAATAAATATTTTTCTGTGGAGTAACATTTATCGATAAAAATGCACAAATTATAATGTATAACTCAATAAATTATCACAAAATGACACACCTTTGTAACCACATCCTAAGGAAATAAATGGAACATTAAAACACCATAAAAGACCCATAACTAACTATCAGTACTGTTTTGAACATCACAGATTAATATTGTCTGTTTTGGGACTTTACATAAATGTAATCATACAGAAGTATCGATTTCTTTGCTTGATATTATATTTTTGAGATTATCCCTTGTGATATTTTTTATTGCAGCAAATCATTAATATTCATGCTGTATAATGTTACTACATGAACTATAGTACCATCTATGTATCCATTTTATTCTTGGTATCTACTTTATTTGTAGTGTTTGGCTATTAAAATTGACTCTACTATGATTATTTTTCTCTCCATTATTTTTAGACACATCTCTGCTGTATTTTCCTTTTATATATTGCTCTCTTTGGTTTGCTTATATTTTGTGTAGAATTTTTATAATTCATGAAAGATACTGGTATTTGATTTTCCTCCTGTAAATGCGCTTGTCAGCTTTTTTTGGTATATGTTCCTTCAAAAATTAAGTTTGGAAGTAATCTCTCTGTTATATCTGTAGGATCTCTAGTAATGCTACCTTGTAAATTATCCACATTAGTTATTTGTGTTTTCCCTCACTTTTTCATGAACAGTGTCACCAGTGTTTATCAATTTTAATCTGTCCTGAAGAATCAACTTTTGCCTTTATTGTATCTTCTGTTGCTTTTCTTTTTTTATTTGAAGTCTCCCACTATAATTGTGCGTTTATATAATTCTTTTAATTCTGTCAATTTTGCTTTATATTTTCATACTATGTTTTATTAAGTACATATGAATTTAGAATGATAATATCTTCCTGGTCAATTTAACATTTTACCATTATGCAATGTGCCCTTCTATTTCTATTATTTTTAACTTAAATTTTTTTATTTGATATTAGTGTAGTTATAGAAACTTTCTCCTGCATCTCTTTACTTTGAAACTTTCTGTATCCTTCTGTACAGTATATCTCTTACATGCAGCATATGGATAGAAGTTATTTGTTGTTTATATTAAGTCTCGCGCTCTGTCTTTTAATTGTAGTATACAGTTTATTTACATTTAATCAAAATGACAATAAATTTTGCTTTAAATTTACCGTATAATTTTTCCCCAAAGCGTATTAATCTAGACTTAATTGACAAAATAAAATATCTGTATTCACAGCTCCAAATATTTCACTTTCATTTCTGATTTGGGGTTATGTTTTGACTCATCCATTACAAGAAGCAAATAAAAGTGATATGTCTAGCACCCATGTTGAGCTTAGCAGCTTCAGATTTACCAACATTTTTACTGTTCTTACTGACCTTTATTTTTTCCTACATCTCAAAACTTCCATCTATGATTATTTTCCTTTTGCCTAGAGAACACTCTTGACTGTTTCCTTTGGTGCAGCACTCATGAAGATAATTTTTCTCAATCTTTATCCAAAACAATATTTTTATTTGTCTCTATTTTCTAAAGGCAATGTTCACTTAATATAGAATTATAGGTTGGAAATAATTTTCTTTCAGAGCTTTCAAGATATCATTCTATTACCTTCTAGTTTCCACTGTTTATCATGAGAAGGCAGGTGCCAATCTTATTCTTCCTATTTCAGAATTAACGTATCATTTTATTCTGATTCTTTATTATGAGTGTCTCTTTGTCTTTTGCTTTAAGCAGTTTTTCTATGATGTATCTACATGTGATTTTCCTTTTGTTTACCATGCTTCCAGTTTGGGAGCTTCCCAATAACATAGCTCAGAGTCTTCCTTTACTTTTGTAAAATTCTCAATTTATCAACTAAAACCTTGCCATTTGACAAGGGTCTTATTTTTGGTGGGGCCTTGACTTTAATTGTAGCAGTTATTTTCTACAAATATGAACAAATGATTAACCATTACACTCCATTTACAACTCCACCGCCCTTTCACGCTTGCTACAGTAGCATGTGAATTCTAATAAGAGATAAAAAGGGTTTAGTTAACTCAGCGGTTTTCAACCAAGGTAATATTTCCCCCTGAGAATATCTGGCAATATCTGGAGACACTTTTATTTGTAACCCCTGGGGCAGTTCTACTGGCATCCAGTTGGTAGAGGCCAGGGATACTGCTAAACATCTTACAATGCACAGGATAGACCCTCACAACAAAGAATTTTGTGGCCCGAAAGGTCAAATGTGCTAGGTTTGAGAAACACTGAGTTAACTAGATTGATTTATAGACCAATATTTATACCTGGAATGTTTAACTACTGTATCTATTTAAATTCTAACTGGTAAACTATGGCTAAACATTACATTCTAATTAATATTACTTTACACATTTTCATATGCTACCATAGAGTCCAGAAGGACTTTCATTTATTATTCAGCAACAACAGCTATATATAGCCTATTCACATAAAAATATAAATCTCTCCTAAATATTCTCATGGTTTTAAAAGCAAATTCTAACAATGCAAAGTTAATTTCATACCATTTTATAATTATTCATTCCATTATTTGTATTCAATACATCTTTTGGGGGTGTTTTCCCCCTTTCCATTACAGAGATTATATATCTCATGGGAAGGAATTTGGTAGTGTATCCAGTTGGACTGTTACTGCACTAAAAGTTCCATTACCATCTTTATTTTAAACCTACATTATTTTCTTGTTACAAGAGCTGGGTTTAAGACAAAATGTTGTGTCTATGGAGATTCTAGCCAACACCCACACCCAACCAAATGGCACTGTAGGAAGTGAAGATACAGGCAGGACACAATGAACATTTAAGAGGAAGATCCCACACTGACCCTATCTACCTCAGAGGATCTCATGGGTTGACTTTGAAGACATTTAGATATGCCTAAATTTCCTCAGCAAGTACAAGAGTATTCAGATATTCTATCTTCCATACTTTCAAGCATGTTTGCTTAGCTGGCAGAAAAAAGAAGACTGAGTTTTTTCATCTGTGACCCTGAACTCTGGAGAGACCAATGAATTGACACACAATTCTGAATTGACACTCTCCATCTGCATCATGTGTTAACTTAACTTTGCAATGCTTCTCTGCCAGCTGCACATCTGACCTGTTAAATGATAGCAATGGAAGATCAGTGGAATGAATGATGCAGAATTGACCTCCTGATATGTTCAAAGATTCTGACACAGAATTGATTCTTGCAGTCCTAATACTTCCAAGGCTCAAGGTCAGTGTTGTAGATCCTTATTTTAGGACAACCCAGCAGCCAGTGAAACTACTTAGACTGCAATATCTGATCCAAATTTGTTCCTCCTCATTTTTTCCTGAAGATAAAGAAATAACACATTTAACTTAAAAAGGGCATATTTTTTGCCAACCTATAAAGAACTGCTAGATGATTGAAAATATGACTCTGTTTACTGGCTAGATTCTCAAGTGACAAATGGAAGACCCCTGGGACATGTTAAATGTTAGTTCCATGACAGCAGGAGCATTGCTCTGTGCACAGCTGTACCTCTGGGTCTATCAGGTCCCCATGTATAGCAAGTGCTCAGTAACTAATGAAGGACTGCATAGTGTAGTAATTTCAGCAAGCATAGCACCATCTTTTATTTAATACATGTTTACTCTAGCTCTTAAAAGAATGTTGTTGATTGGTTTCTTTTCTGTTGTAACTTCTCCCAATATTTAGAACTATTTCCACATTCAATTGATAGCTAACAAATATCAGAGACTATATGATGAGATAACAGGCTGTCCACTCAAAACAAATTTTATCAGCCTAAATTTTTCTCTGTTAAAAACAAATATGATTTCAGCTGTGCCTGTTATCTACTGAGAAGCTCAAGCACAGTAAAAATAAATAAATAAAAATAAAAGATCTCTGAAACGTCTCCCATTGTCACTATACCTTTTATGACTGAAGACATATTCTTATCCTGCAAACTGATGAGCTGAATTTTATTAAGAGATTTGTGGTAAGACTCAGGAAGATTTGTGCAATATTCTCTCCCGTACTAAGGAAAGATCTTCCCATTTCATTCATCATCAGTGGTTGATAGGAAGTGCTATTTTAAAAACATTTCTGATGATGAATGAGCATATCCTTCTTTCATATTAAAATAAATATTAAAAAACAATCTTCTGAATCATGGAAGAAGTCTTTCAATACAGCTTAATCATGAAGAGCAGAAGTGAGATTAACAGAGGAACGCTGTGTATGAAGGAGGTGCCCCATCGTGCTAGCAATATCCCACCCTTCTACAATTATGAGAGGAAAGGACAAGTAAGTCCACATTCGGCAGTCTGACTAATACATTAATACTGTTGATCTTAAATGTATATTTCTGTGTCATATATATTAGGAAACAAGAGGGGGAACGTTAAGTCTTAATTATCTTCATATGAAAAAAAGCCCCCAAGAAACATTGCAAACTCATTCCATTTTACAACTCTTTAGTACATAAGTACAGAAATTGGCGTTAAGTCCTTTTAAGAGTATGTGCACCAATCTGACTTATTTGAGCTTCGGGGCGGTCTGCTAAAAAGGCAATTTTTTTGAAATTGGGACTTGATCTTGATAAGTCCTTTTGTTACATAATTGAGGGAGGATAAATGAGTGGCCATAGGATGCTATTTAATGACTGTGGACATTTTACATAGCCTGCATAAATGTCATTTTGAAATAGCTGTAACAATAGTGCTTCACTCAGTAGTTGGACCCTTAAAGCATCTCCATTAAATATCTCATTTGGAAAGAAAAAGACAAGTTATTTTAAATCCTACTAGGCTACAATTAAGATGATGATTTCATCTTAGGGCAAAATATTGGCTGGAGTTTGGGGATGAATTAAATAAAACATAGACATAAGCTCCAAAATACTTTATCTTTCATTTGTATAAACTGCTTTTCATTTAGAAAATAACTTGTCAAGGCTTAATAGGTATATAAGATATAAAATGTGGTTGTTTATCCAACAAATGTTGATGTTTAAAGTTCGAATTTTATCAATTCAGATTCATCGATATAACAATAATAGAAAATTCTACTAAGGGTGGCTTAATGTAGGGACTGGCATGTTTTTTATGTAAAGGAGCAGACAGTTAATATTTTAAGCTTTGCAGTCCATATAGTCTCTGTCACAACCACCCAACTCGACTATTGTAGTGCAAGGAGTCCTAGACAATACAAAAATGAGTGTGGTAACTATGTTCCAATAAAACTTTATTTACAAAAATAGGTGGTGGATTGTATTAGCCTGCAGGTTGTCACTTGCCAACCGATGACTTAACCCATATGGAAATTTTTTGTTTATTTAAAACTAAGTTAGGGGAGTTGGTAGTTCAGGAGTTTAGTCAGCAGCTCCAAGAGTGTGAGCATGGGTCTGATTGCCTCTGCTACTCTAGGCCTATTCCATATAATCCTAGAAACTTGATTCTGAAATGTCCGCTTCTAAACACAGAACGCATAAATGTTGTCAGAGTAGTGGGAGTAGGCCTTCTTCATGTGCTTTCCCTCTTTGGATAAGGAAGGAAAGAAACTCCCCAGAAGACCCATGTATTTCCCTTTTATGTCCTTAGTCACATGACTATCCTTAGGCCAATCATTGAGAAAAGGGGATGGAATACGCATGATTAACTGAAAGCAATTTATTCCTTGGGGCTAATCTTATTACCACTGAAAAAGATGGAGATTCTGGTACATGGATGAAGATAAAATGGCTGTTACATAGGCAATCAATACTTTACCACACACACAAGTAGTGAGGTTTGTCCTGTCTTATTTTGTTTTACCAGTTAAGATTTTAGATGGCTTTCAGATTTTGATTCATAGATGGAAGAAATAAAAATGACTCCTTTGGGTCTTTTATCTTCCCCATTGAAGTTCTACTCCTGGTCTTGGGCTGCATACATTTTAGGCAGAGGATTTTATTTTGCTGGTTATCTGTGTATCTGAAAATCTGCAGCAAAGAATGGGAACATATTTCTATTGATCTTGATAGATGGGGGAAAGAAGTCTCTTTTTTTAGAGCTACACTCTCAACAAGTTCTCTATGCTTAAGCATGGACAAATTAGAAAATCTAAGTATAGAGACCTAATTCTGGTCCGAAGAAAAATCACAATTAAAGATGTGCATCAGCCCAGTTGATGGCAAGTTTTGTCCTGCTGAGGTGTGGTCATGTCTGACAGTCAACAGAGTAGCTGCCAGGGCGGCTGTTTAAAACATATGGTCTCCAGAGAGAAAACATTTCCTAAAAGAAGAGAAATCAGGTACATGGTGTGGACAAAATAAACCCTTTGTTACTAAAAGGATTTTCTAGTCTAAACAAGACATAATGTATCTTATCGCTTGAGTTTATTCCTCAGTTTATGCTTGTATGGACACAAGAAGAGGGTCTAAAATTAAAAATGAAAGAATTATTTAATCTAAAACTAACTTGAAGTACAAGACAGCAAAGAGTGGAGAAAGTTATCTACCTGTTCCTGCTGAGAATGTAATCCATTCCTGGGAGTCCAAGGACTCCAAAGAGCATGGTAACACTGCAGAACCCTGACGCCCCAATTCATAAGCAAAGGTGTGAGCAGTGCCTGCCAGATACTGTGCCCAGAT
The DNA here is from genome assembly GCF_003031525.2 of Neophocaena asiaeorientalis asiaeorientalis. Classification (NCBI taxonomy): domain Eukaryota; kingdom Metazoa; phylum Chordata; class Mammalia; order Artiodactyla; family Phocoenidae; genus Neophocaena; species Neophocaena asiaeorientalis. The sequence goes on along the minus strand of NW_020174425.1, from coordinate 2,195,189 downwards.
GAGGCAGCGATAGGGCTTGAAAGTGACCGTGGTACCCAATTAAGCTGTTTAGTGCACAACAGAGGAAATGGTTCCCAGTGGGATGCAGGCCATGGGAGAAATACTGAGACACAGCTTCACAGCTATCTTAGGCCTTTGCAGCAGAGAAAAAGCTGGAGCAGAAGAGAAGAGAAATGTATATGCCATATAGGGCTAATTTGTGAGCTCATGTGCCATCCCCAAGAACTTCAAAAATCTTGGGAGACTCTGTAGGAGAGAGAGGATGTGCAACTGAAAATGATACCAAAATACCACTTGTTAAAGCTAATGAGATCTTCGTTATAAGATTATACTGAATGGTCAGAGAAAGCACAAAATATTAGCATAAAATGAAGCTTAAAAAAGAAAGGTTCTGTCATTAACCCTTTTTTGGTCTTCTAATGATCTGCCTGTGTTATTCCAACACGACTGATTAAAAACATTTTCAAATAAGTCAAATTATTCATTACTTTTCATATAATACAGATATAATATATACAACCTAAAATAGTGTTCTAACTAGTAAATCCTACCCATATCTAGATTTGAAGGGTACTGAAATGTCTTCTTTCTCAAAAATGTTTTGGCCCTGGCCTTGCCAGGACCTGAAATTCTCAAAGCTACCCAATAACATTGACCATTGTGTACTTTCAGGTGCAAAGCCCTGTGTCTGGTCACTCTAATCTTATTACACACTCCACTGGGTTAAGGCACAGGAGGCCTCTATTAAAATGCAAAAGTTGCCTGGAAGAGATAAGACATTAAGCGATTACATGCCATTAGGACCTTCACTCATCAGATTAGTCTCAGTCACTCAAACAAAACCCTTGAGGGAACCAAACATGAACAAATAACAAATGCATTTCCATGGGGTAGCAGGAAAAGGGCACTTTATTTCTGAGGTAGTAAGTTTTCAGAATTATCAGAAAACATTCTTCTTTCTGCATTTGTCTTTCTGCTTTTGCCCAATTCTGATCGATATCTATCCAGAAATTCTTACTCTTTTCTTGTTTTATTTTCTAATATATATGTGAACACGTATATGCCCACACTCAGGTCAGAGTATGCAGTCAGACATTTTGTTTCAAGAACTCTTGAGCAATACAGAAGCTGGAGTTCAAGTCAACTTACAAGTTTTTTTTCTAGTTTTACAATTAATAACTAGCATGCTCATTTAACTATTCACAGTTATTATTTATTGAATGGTTTGATGGCCTTTGAGATAAATGCTTTAAGCAGCAAAGCCAGGATTTGCACATTGATCTATCTGATGTTAAGGTATGAAGATTTTTTTAAAAATTAAAATCCATTTTTTAGCTGAAGGTAAAAAATGAACCAGAAACAGAAAGCCTGAAGGTCTTTGCAACCTGCATTCCTGCAGGAGCCAAGTGATAGCAGCTTCATTTAAAGAGGTGGGCTAGTGTCTGCCACATCTAGCTGGCTGCCTTCACTTATATTACCTGCCTTAACTAGACCCATAAACATGTCAATTTGCAGAATTTTAAAACATGTTATTTTAAAAAACCAGAAGCTTATAAAATCAATAGAGCTAAATACTATTCAAAAGTATGGTCAGAGGATGAATAAAATGAGCTTAGTCTATTGATCTATTGTTATAATAAATTCTTGTGAAGACCCATATTATGTTAGTGAAATTATTCTCAAATATTAATTCTAACCAAAAAGAACAAAAAAAAAAGAGTGAAAATATAACAAAAAACTAACATTGAGAAAAATAATTGTATCACCCAGTACGATTTCATAGACATGAGTAGCTTGTTGCATAAAGTTTTACAAGGCCATCAGAAACTAAAAGAATTAATTCTTCACAACTTATTGCTGCCTATTTATAAGTTTTTGCAATATCCAGAATTACTGAAGTTCATTTTAAACCATACATATGTGTTAAAAGTTAGAAACAAGATATTCTATGTTAAATGTGTGTTTCAACAGATAAAATTTTAGTGTACACCAACAAGAGCAAGATCATTAAGTTGTGCCATATTAAAAAAAAAAAGCTAGAAATTCTAATCAGAGTAGTAAGGCAGTTGAATTCTGGCTCTCAGGGGAAATCATGTGCTTACTGTGAATGATAATCTTGTGTGTCAACAGGCACAGAGATAGCTACACAGTATGAAAATAAGCTGTTAATTAAGTCAATTCAGTGAGGGGTGAAAATCAAACCAACTGGCTATCTGGCATCGGTTATTCAAATTAACCTGCTGATTGAATTTTTCACTTTTTACTACCAGTTACCTTGGTATATTGTAGTCAGATTATAATTTCCTCAGTGGGGCTGAATGAAGCCTCTCTCCACTATGAGTATGGGTCCAGAAACCAATCTACTGGAGCATATATGCTCAGAGAAGTTTCTAACAGGTTTCCCAAAAGCTAATTAACATTCAATAAAGAAGTAATAAATTTTACATAGAACTGCTCAAACAAAAGTGTCATTCATCCATCCACTTGCTCACTTGTTTATGTAACAAACATTGAGTACCCACTAAGCTCCAGGCCTCTAGCCTTTCCTTCTTGGCACTTACAATCTAATGAAGAGACCTTTTCTCAACCCTTCAGAGAGCTGAAGACCACAGAAACTAAGTGGTCTGAAATCTAAGGAAAGAACAGCAGGAGGTAAGCACTGGTTCACCTGTGGCAGAGCACAGGCGTACAAGACACAAGGCATCATAGAAGTAGATAATAACAACTCATCTAAAATGTTTAACAAATTTATAAAAGCCAAATAGTGTGAAAGTGCAGAACCCACGGGAGCTCCAGGTATGAGACGAGTTTGTACCCATTCTCTGACTCTTATCTACAAACCTCTAATGAGTACTCATGAAGGGATTGGGAATAGAGCAGAAGATTTTCCATATACTCCAAAACTAGAAAAAAAAATGAATACTGGTACATGTAACAATACAGATGTATATCAAAAGCATTATGCTAAATGAAAGAAGCCAAATTCATAAACTACATATTTTAAGATTTCAGGATATGATATCTGGGAGTAAGGCAAAGCTATAAGAAAAGAAATCAATGGACGCCACAGGCAGTGTACTGGGTGGGAGTCAAGAAGAATGACTGCAATGGAACATTGAGGAACTTCTGGGATCATGGAAGTGTTCTTTACTTGGTTGTTGTGGTCACATGTCCAAAAAAACAGCTCATAGAACTCTATGCCTTCATCAAAACTCATAAAACTATGCACTAAAAATGGTGAATTTTATATGTTAATTTTTTCAGTAAACCTGGCTGTGAAGGAGGATTCCAGAATGAATTTCTTCACCCAGGTAATAACCATAGCTAATATTTTGGTTTACTTACTTTTATTTCTGTGTGTGTGTGTGTGTGTGTGTGTGTGTGTTATAGTCTATATACAATTTTGTATTCTGTACTTAACACTATACTGAGAGCATTTTCTCAACTTTATCTTCCAAAATGTAATTTTTAAAAAAACTGGGTAGCATCAAATTTCACATCATAGAAAAAAAAAGTGTACAGAAATATTTTGTTAATTATTATCAAATGATATGTGAAAAGTGTAAGAATCTAATTGCTGTGCACATTTTAGCTGATCATGTGCTCATTTTTCATTTACTCATTTTTTTTACTTGCTCAGTCATCCTAAAAACATGTATTGAGCATCACTGATAGAAAATAAAATGAAATTAAATGAGATTCATGTTCTCAAAGATGTAACTGAGTAGGGAGGACACAACCAATTCAACAGCTAATTATAATCTTGGTGACATATGTTACAATAGAGGTATAAAAAAGTGAAATTATAATATTATTCATAAATTACTGTGAGACTTTCATGGTGAATCATTTCATACATTTAATCACCATTACGTTTCATTGTTTTTTAAATTTGCATTTATATGCCTACATTAATGAGATTTTCTTTGGTATAGTTATTCTGGTCACTCTTGCTTTGAAAATATTCTGTACAAACCTGCAGTGTGCAACTTTAACATTATGTCATTCATTAATTTTTTCATGCATCAGATTTGAGTCACACTCTTTCTAACAAAAATTCTTGCTCCTGAGTAGGTTTTCCCCTGGTTTGGAGACAAGGTGACCATGAGCTAGAGGGATCCAACACTTGGAGGGAGGTGGTGCTTTCCATTTTCATCAAAGGTCAAGTCTTGTGACCAATAGTCTATTTTTAGCCCTTAATTAGCAATACAGAAATGACATTTTATTTCATGCCTTACTATGAAGTTTAAGTGCTCTCTTCAGCAATATGACTTATCAAAAGCCCGAACACACATAGAGTTCATCCATTACTCTGAATAATCTAGATCTTATCTCCAAATAAAGCTGTCCCAGAGACGGCACTGTGTTTGAACTACATTTGGTGGGCGGTGGGGGGAGGTCTCAGAATTTCACTGGGGGTCTTCAATTAACTTGCACTGCTTCCTCAACTGCCATGAAAAAAATACTGTAAGAACCAGAATGATGCTGAAGTACAGATTATTATAAAGTATTTTAAGGAACCTGCTTATATGAGTCAGCTAGGACCGCCATAAAAAAATATCACAGACTGTGTGGCTTAAACAACAGAAATATATTTTCTCACAGTTCTGGAGGCTAGAAGTCCAAGATCAAAGTGTCTGCAAGTTCAGTTTTCTTCTGAGACCTCTCACCTTGGCTTGTAGATGGCCAGCTTCTCATTGTGTCCTTATGTGATCTCTCCTCTGTGCATGGGAATATCTAGATCCAAATTTCTGCTTCTTATAAGGACACCAGTCATATTGGATTAGGGCCCAACCATATTATTTAACTTAATCACTTCTTTGAAGGTCTTATCTCCAAATATAGTCACATTCTGAGATACTGGGAGCTAGAACTTCTTCAACCTATGAATTTTGGGGGAATGCAATTCAGTCTATTACAGCAGTTATTACATTTACTAGAGAGATGCTACTGAAAAAAGTGTTCACTATATATTTTTATGAGCATGTATTACTGACTTCAAACAAAGTAATGTACTAGTCTCTCTGAGGAGGTGATAGGTTTTCTTAGGAACACTGTGAATCATGTAACTGATCATCTTTTGAACTTTCCTTTGATCAACAGGAATTCTAGGCTCAACTTTAAGTAAATGCATTTTGCTTACTCTACGATCTCCATTTAAATTTCAACTTTTTTTCCAGATTTTGATCAATTCATTTTACCTGCTTTGTCAGAATCTTGATTCTTACCATTTTTGATCCATTTTATTGTAGGCAATATGAAATATGACATCCTGGGTGGCCAGATTAAATAAATAGTTGAGACATTTATCAGCAGACCTTAAAAATGCCTAACATCTACGTGACCACAGGCGACTACATCTGATTTTCCTTAGCTTTGGCAAACCCCGTGCACTTCAAGCAACAGCATGTCTAATGAAAGCGGCATTTCTGTGGTCTAGATGTCTCCTCTCCTCCAGCAGATATTTATTGTCTTTTGATCACAAACTCCTCTCAAAAATATGAAAAGAAAAGTTACAAAATCTATTCTCTATCAAAAGACAGCACAGTGTATGTGCTGATTAAGAGTTCAGACCTTGCAGCCAGACTTCTGGGTACAAATGCTGGCTTGACTGCTTAGTAGCTGTGATGCCCTGGACGAGTTACATGAAATTTTTGTATGTCATTTTTTCATCTGTAATATGAAAACAGTGGAAACACTTATATCCTAAGGTTGTCATGAGGGTCAAGTGAATAAAAACTTACAAGTGATTAGAACAGCCCCAAACAAATAGAAACTTCTCCATCACTGTTAAGTAATATCATCTCAGAAAAATACACTCCAAAATTTGCATGTGGTTTCAGAGTCTTCACAGATACCCTGAAGCTCTCCACTACTATGCAGTCCTGGGGTCCATGAACCCCGGCTAATAATGCCTGCTAATAATGCCTGTATTTTGTCTTGAACAATAAATTCAGTTGAATTTAACTTACGAACATACAGTGTTTCTATTTTTGCTTTGGTATTTGTTGAGCCTCCATAGAATGTTTGACAGAGAAGTGCTGAAGTATCATTATATTGTTTTGTGTTTTATTCCACGTTTTAAAAAAAGAAGTCAAAAGAATAAAAAGTGCAAATCGCATTGGACTGTAAAGTGCCATTTGGCCATGTTTTCTTCTGGGAAATGACATCAAACCCTCTTTCATCTTATTCTTTCATAAACATTTAGTAAGCATCTCCTTTGCACAGGCAATCAGCTAGAGAGAGAGAGGGAGAGAGAAAGTGTTCGCTCTTTCCAAGCTAAGACTCAATGTGAATTGTGAGCAGATCAATGAAACCACAGAAATCAGTATTGATTATGAAGATAATCAAAAGAATGGGCTAATTGGTCTTTGTGCTTGTTCCCCTAACACATATAGACAATCTCAGGTATCAGATTTCCAACTACAATTTATGGTACCCTTCTTCCTTTCCTTACTTTATTCACCCAAAGATTCTTTAAAGATACAACTTGCATGCATTTTCATGTATGTCATTACCCAAAATAAATGGAAATATAAGAAATGTTAAACTAAATTCAGCTGGTTTTTGTTAACATAGAATTGTTTTTAATATCAGTTTTTTTCACAAACCAACATATCCACACAGTCTTAAAACTTGTGGACTGAATAAAAAATGAATTGGATGTACTTAATCTGAAGAGTAAAGAGGGAAAAATCCTTTATAAGGGAACTTATATTTTGTTATATAAAAGCTCTGTGTTCCTCTATGATTGTGTGTTCAAAGGACTCTCTAGTTTTCAAATAATTTTGCATTAACTTTGGTTTAGCAGTGATGTTCTTTTCTTTGAAGCAGCTTGCCCAGAGCTCTTTAAGCCTTCTTGTGTAAATTAAAGAGAATGAAAAATAGCTAGCATGAGGCATCTTAGAGACCTTGACACTCCATCATTATTGCCACAAAAGTCTTCATTAAATTTAATTCATTAATGTGCCTGGTCTAAACTATTTTTTTCCTAAGAATAAAATATATGGAATACTTATTTTCTAAACCCAATTCACTAATATCTCATCAGTAAAAGACATCTTTAAATTTAGCTAGGTAACAAGGGTTTATAGAAATGTCAACAACTATGGAAGAATTTTCTACATAGGCACATCCTTAGTCTTTCCTGCAATATGACCTTAGTAAGTACATCATATTTAGAATAATCTTATAAAATGTTAAAAATTTATTTATAATAAAACTTAGCAATGAGTTTAAGTAATTATTCCAAGGATCAATGCTAGTATTTTAGTAAATTATACAAATATCGTATAGTTCCTTATATTATTTGGGGAGAAAATGGTAATACATCAATAAGTTGAGGGAAATAACATTCACATTCACATTTTAACTGCAATGAATTCTAGAAAAAATTTAACTCAAAGGAATCTTAATCATGGCTTTGATATTTCCTTAATATTTAACAATCTAGGTTCCTATGTAAACACACTGGACCACTGAAATTATATCTTCGAAAAAAATAGTCATACATATGCTAAGACAATCATTAGCAGAAAGAGAAAATAAAACAGGAATAAAAGAAGCTAATGAAAAAGCTAATTCTGAATAGAATAAAGGTGAAGACAAACAGGGAGGGAGAATGGCTTCATTTTAGCCTTTAGCACTAGGAAGAGATGAAAATATCAGGACACCAAGATCTACAATTACAAAAATTGGAAGCTTAGCAAAATCAGAGGAGAGTCCATCAACAGATGAATGGGTAAATAAAATGTAGTATATACATACAGTGAAATATTATTCAGACATAAAAAACAATGAAGTTCTGATACATGCTACAATATTAATGAATCTTGAAGACATTATGTAAACTGAAATACAAAAGATACAAAAGGACAAATGTTTTATGATTCCACTTATCTGAAATATCTAGAATAGGCAAATGCACAGAGACAGAAAGTAGATTACAGGTTACCAGTAACTTGTGTGAGGGAAGAATAGGAGTAATTATTTAATGAGTATAGAGTTTCTGTTTGGGTCGATGAAAATGCCAGGTTGATAGTAATGATAATTGTATAACACTGTGAGCATAATGAGTTCCACTGAATTGTACACTTAAAAATGTTTAAAATTTTACCAAAATTTTTAAATATAGACATACCATACACATACACACACACACACACACACACAACCCTACAAGTCAAAAAACATCATAGAGATAATGCATATTACAAACTTAGCATGGAGATTGTGCATGTACCTGGCAGGTCATATGTATTCAATAAATGCCAATTGTTTTTAAAGGGAAAAAAAAGGAATCCTAATCTTTAAAAAGATGGAGACCACAGGACTGGAACGTAAGTTTCTTGACAGTGTGAATGGTTTGCTTTCCAAACCCTCAACAGGGTAGAGCACAGAGCTTCCACTGGTAGATATTTTGCATATGTTTGCTGAGTGACTAGTTGAACAAGCTTGGGTCTAGTTACCTTGAAGGGGTGCATGTCACCTCTACTTTCATAAAGAAGTGCCCTGGTAGTATAAGTTAAAGAATGGCACAGTCTTTGGTAACAAACAAATAAATAAATATTTTTAAATTAAAAAGGAAGGAGCGAGAGAGAGAAAACTGGAATTTCTATTTATGGAATTATAGAATGTTCCAGCTAGAAGCTGGAACTCTATTGTAAATTTAGTCTTTTACAGATGAGGAAGTTGAAGGTGGGGAGGAAAATGAAATGAAAAAGAATGAAAAAGAAATGAAATGAAAATGAGTTAGCCAAGGCCAAGGAGATTCATGCAAACGTTGTCTGGCTTTAGTAGTACCATAAATTCAGAAAGCACAGTCTATGCTTCTCCTGAGCCTAGTACAGTGCCTCATAATATTGCATGAAGTATCCAGTAACATTTATTAGTCAGTCATTTCTGGTATCTAACTATCTATGTGTTAAATGGATTATTATAACCACAGTGTAAATCAAAGGAAAGGCATAAGTGCAAATTTTCAATCCCTGTGCCTTCAGTTCATATTAGACAACATTAAAAATAGGAATTGCTATACAATCATGTGAACAAAGTTCATTTATCCTTCTGGTTTATAGATATGCTTTTTAAAAAGCGAAGTCACTAAGTGAAATTTGCAGTTTAAGAAAAAATATATTGTGGTAACCATCCTTTTCTAATGATACCTGTATCCTATGTTGGAATTAGTTGCTTAAAAGTACGCTAAACAAACAAATCAAATACCCCTAACAGGCCTTACCAGAGCTACTAAATAAACCATGAAGAAATATCATACAAGATAAACAAACCCAATTAGAAAAAGGACCAAAAAAACCTAAGTGCTGTGGATAAAAGTTAGAGACACAAGGTAGAATCAGGCAATATGTAGACCACATTTCGTTCTTCCAAGGACTCAGAACCAAGAGAATACAGCTTTTCTCTATAGTACTCTAATTTCAATAGAATATTTGAACTTTGTGACAATGATTATATACACTATATTAGAAAATTATTAATTTTATCCTTAAATATTTTGATGAATTTTTCTTTTTTATACATGTAAATGTTATTAGAGGGCAAATTTTTAACATGAGAATAGATTTTAATTTGCAATTACTCTAAGATATCATTTGACAAAAAGAAATCTGTTTTACATAAGATTTTTTGGAAGAGATTAATTTAAAAATTTATTACATTTTATCAAAACTTATAAGTATCATTTATAAAAACTGCAGTATAAAAAAGTATACTCCTCTCAAAGGAAACTATAAACATTTTAGCTTTGCCTAAAGGGGATGGAATGAACAAAATGATTTTTCAATTATCTTATTAACACCATGACTAAGTAAAACGATAGTGTATTTTCTTTAGATATTATCAATTACATGTCCCAATTTTTCCACGATTCCATTAATGTAATTATTTCACATACTTATAGATTAAGTTGATGTTGTAAAAAGCATATTATAAATTGCATTAATTATTTCATTGACATTTATCATGTAGTTATTTTGTGTCGTGCAGCAAAACCAGCATTTAATGGTGACTAGACCACTAATTACTATAAATACAATATAAAATTTCTTTTAAGTAATACAAGTCACAAATTCCAAGATTTTCTATTGTCTCATAAACAATATTTAGATCTTTATATAATATATATATATATATTTCTCTCATTTCACTACTTTGTAAACCAAATCCCCCAAATTTTTTCAGAATAACAAATGTTATCTACCTCTATGACTCTGATTTATTAAGATCAAATTAACACCATTCATCTGAATCCTATAATTTTTTTTAATGGCAAATTATGTTAGGCATATAATGAATGTCCAGCACTGGGGTAGGTGCCAGGGAGACACAAAGATGATATGAATGGTCCATGGTCTAATCTGCATTACAAGGAAGCTCACAGAATGGTGAAGAAAATCTTCATCTTTCCCTTCCTTAGCTGCAACTTTCCATAATCTGCCTGGAGTTATGTAGACTTCAAGTATGGAGTTCTGTCTGGTATTTTCTAGTCACCCTAGTCTAGCACCTATGATGTTATCATTTCTTACTCCTTGATATCTACTGATACTTCCCTGATACTGACAATGAGTCAGCCACATTACAGAATGTGGCCTGATTTAAGATTCCAGCTGCTTCTCTCTCTGCCTTATGAAACAACCTGCTGCCATCAATAAACTAAGCTAAATGTCCTTGATATCCACTGCTTGCCCACACTTCCTCCTGGACCTGCCACTTACATTTCAAGATACCAAGTCCATCAAACTGACCACAGCAGCATGCATTTCCTGGACCATAACCCTTTCTTATTTTTGACATCCTCTATCAGTCAGTCCTTTTGATGACAGTTTGGGTGGGCGAAAGAAATGTTTCTCAGCTAGTCATTTCCTCCATAGGAGGAAATCCTACCCTGAATTAAATTTCTACCCTGGGTCTGAACACAAAGCTTCAAGAAACCCACCTTCTTTTTTCCTTTCCTGAATTTCTTTTATAATTGTTTTAAATAACATTTAATGCTTACTTTTCAAAATAATACCTTTAACCTTTCCAAACCCGACATTTTATAGATGTGGTAAATAAAACTCAAAGAGGTTAAATGACTTTTCCAAGGTCACACCGCAAATTAATGCCAGAGGTAAGAATTTTTTGTCTTACCTCTAAGACTGATGTCACATGATCTGGAAGAAAGATCCAGTTAATGTATTCACCAAAGTTTCTGAGTTCTACTACTTGGTGGGCAGAAGTTTGGCTTTTAACAAGGAATGATTATAAAAGATTATTCTCAATGTATCTAATTGATTATATTATAACTGATTCTATATCTCAGATGTATCTGACTTTTTCTAGGTTGCATTCAAGATAGTATGCTTAACTCAGGCATTTGCTATATAAACGTCTGTGTATACATATGCACACACACACACACAAAGCATATAAATGAATGGCAAGTAAAAAGTCTTGGCTTCTCAGATGTTAAAATAATGGACATTCCCTAGCCACATCATCATTGTTGATTTGCTATAAAATAAAATAATTTATATTAGCCTTCTCCAAAAATTCACCAATTATAGGGTCCACTGAACATGTTTTAATAACAAATCTTAAAGAATCTATATAACCAAGTGGAAAAAAAATTATTTCTAAAACACAAGATCTGAATTCTGAACATGTAGCACTGGTTGGGGTATCTGACATCCATATGAAAGAAGTTTCACCCAAAATATGCAGCTCATGCTGTGACAGTGACAGTGATGTGTACTGCGTAATGTCAATTCAAGAGGAGAGGCCACAGCAGAGTGAAAAGGACCCCTCTCAACATGCATTTCATGGCACTAAGGAATCACTTAAGAACCCTGACTAGAAAGTGACTGAACAATAGGCCAGATGTGACACTTACTTTTTGGACGTTTAATGAAAAGAATCTAATAGGATGTCCTCCCATTTGGTTAAAATGGTATTTTCATCCATTTAACCATTTTGTATACCCCTAATATTGCCAATGCTTTCTGTATATTCATTATAAGGTAACATATTCACCCAGAAACATTTGTTACCATGTTGGGAAATATTACTTTACCCACTTCTGTTCCCCTCCAAGAGGGTGCCACTTTTAGACACAGGCTGGTCAGATGCTGAACCAAATAATGAATGAACAGTACAGCCATTTTAGTCAATGGCAAGAGCTAAACTACATATTGCTTTTGCACTGTTGCTGACTGGTGGTTATCCATTAGTTAATGGTTATTCCAATATTATGAACTAATTTGTTTTATCAATACTAGTCCCGTCCTTGTGCCCTATAAGCTCTCATATGGTAGTCACCTGCCACCATACCTTTAAAATCCCAGGAATTATTCAGTCCTGGTTTGCACAGTAAGATTTATGCTTCTTGCACAAGATTATGTAACTACCACTACTGGAGTAAAGCTTTATTAACCAAGTATCTCAGGGGAAGCACCCTTCTTGTCATATTCTTTTCAACTCCATGAAGTAGGCCAGAAAGAAAAATGACCTTTAAATATTTGGGGAAATTCTGTATTTTATTTTATCAATATTTATTATATGAATAAAGATGCAATCACTGGTAAAGCCCAACAGCCATGTTCTTACCTAGACCTAAGAAAACAGCTTTCTAAAACTAAAACAGAAAACCAAAATCTTTTGTCATTGTGAGCTGTGAAAATTGCCTTTGTGTATCTATATGTATGTATGTGTATTTCCTTTTACCAACATCACTGTTTTCCTCAATGACATAGTCTTGGCCCTAATTGTACCATCATGTGAATTAAAGGGAACTCACTTTACACAAGTCTACAATCCTGATGGCTTTCATGATGGGAAGAATTTATTATTTATCACCTTATTATCTTTGACATCTTTAATTTATCCCATTAATAATATTTTTTCATAGATTTGAAACACAAATGAATTTGGCAGAGTGGTGATTTTATGAGCACCTAATACCTGTTTTTCTATCTCTCAACAGATGTGTATTAGAAGAAAATGTTGATACCATGTCATCTCTAGTTCAGATTTATAGACAACAAAGCTCTGTGTGGGGGAATTTTACAATCCGGCAGGTGGGATAAGCTTCTAGACCAATAAATCTGGAAGGCTTCCAAGCCCTGTGGCTTAAAGAGAGTCTCAGAGAAGAGAAAATGCCCCCCAGCAGCCCCATCATTAGCTTGCATTCACATTGTGGTTTTCTCTTACTTCCCTGCAATGATTGTGAAATAACTGGAAATAAGAGATAGCTCCTTGTCAGAAATGTTTTAGGGCCTTCTGTTGGAGAAGCAATCATCCACAAATCTTACAATTTGCTTTTCCACAAGGGAGAAAATTAGCAGGTGTGTTTGGAATTAAAGAGGAAACAAAACTTTTGGCTGAAATTATCGCTTTACTAGTTTACCTAAATCATAGATTTTAGTTGAATCAAAATAACTTATTCTCCTTTTCACCCTTGGCAAGGGGCAAGAACAAAGACTAATTCAACTCACATCTCTTCTCTCTTAGCAGTTTGCAATCTATTTAATTTGATTAAGATAATTAGTTTTAAATTTGGAGTTAGAATATTGCAAAAAGCCATCTCTTAGTCATCTATAGCTCTTGTGTGATTACTTCCTTCTGCTGTGTGTTGCACATAGAAGACAGGACATTTATTGCTGTGGGGGGTTCTTTAAAATATGAGGTTTGGTCCTGAAAAATGATGGAAAAATTATTATTTTCACACAATTTGTGTTCCCACAAATTATTTCATACATAAACAAAATTTGAAGATGACCATTTTGATGGAAGTCACTATTATTCACTGTGATACGGTAGAAGAGAATCCCATAACACATCCCGCTTCCTTTCTACCCAGAATAAAACAAAGATTCCTTGATTTGCAGTTACTGCTGTTCCCCTGTTCTGGTGTTTTACAAATTACACCTTACGATTCTGGTTGACCTCTGCTTAATATGGTTTCCACTCCTGAGAGCTGCAATTATGATTGTGTTCTCAGGAGCTGTAACAACTCAATTCGCCCCTACAAAATTCCTTCTGTGTTGAGACAGGATGAATATAAGCAGGAAGGGCAGAAGGGTTTTCTATCTTCTAGTACTAGGTGAAATAATTTGGAAGAAGGATTTCTGATATGGTTTTAATTAACCATGAAATCCTGAGGAACTCTCTTTCAAAGCTTAGAATGCTTGACTTCTCTGGGCAAGATTGTACTCTGATTATTTTTACTACAATGACATGGAAACTGCAAAATATCAAGAGCCCAACCAGAGTTGTAGACTCCCTTTAGTCGACATCAAATTCTGTTACAAGTTGAATCTAGGTATTACCAACACTGCCCCTGCCTATACTGGGATTGTTCAAAGGTGGGACTGTTCAATCTTTCAGAAGACCCTGGACTCCAGATAAGGTGTCACACATTGCATGATGGGGAGAAAATTCATTAATTCATCCCTCCATCCTTCCAGCCATTCATTCATTCAATGTTGTGTTCCTCTACATGCCAGGCACTCCTTTATAGACTGAGGATACAATAAGAAAAGAAAATAAATAAACAGATAAATAAAGCTGTTGCCCTCATGGAGCCTACACTCTACTGAGAATAGGAAAATTATAAATGCATAAATACCTATGTCAGAATCTATGGAGAAGTGCAATGAAGAAAATGAGGTGACAGTGGGAACTGCCATTTTAGCTAGCACAGTCAGGGAAGACCATGGAGAGAAGGTGACATGTGACCCAAGGCCTGAAGGAAGTGAAGAGGCAAGAGACAGAAATCAGTCAAGCGTCTGACTCGGATCATGTGACTCTAAGTACAGGCTGGAGACCACCAGCAGAGGCATCACCCAGGAGCTTGTTAGAGATACAGAATCTCAGGCCCCACCCCAGACCTCCTGAACCAGAATGTGCATTTTTAACAGCATTCCCCATATGCACATTAATATCTGAGAAGACCAAACATAGTAAGGTAGTAGCCAAGTAGGACTGGAAAACAGATCTTCTAATTTCTAGCTTCTTTCTATCGTCTATTCTTCATCATTTACATTATAGATGCACATTTTCATCCCACTTAGTATAAAACAGACCAAAGAAGACTATCTTATATGGATTATTTTTTATTCTATAAAGACATATTTTTTTAAGATGATAAGAAAAATCTCATATTTATCTAAATGTCATAGCAGTCACTAGTAATATGGAACCCAGTCAAGTTCATTGCATTACACCCTAGAGTTGAGTCTGGAGTTTAATAATAGGAGCTGAGCTGCATTCACAGATGAGGGACAGGACTTTCCCTCCTCTGCCCTGCTTCTAGGCACAGGACCAGGTAGGAAAGTAGCAGTGACAGAGGAAATGGGAAGAGATGCATCTGTTGAGCTTTCTGCCGAGCTCCACAACAAGCCAGGCAGGCGGTGCACACGCTCCTATGCCCTGGCAGGGAGCCTTGGAGCACCCACTCACCCCAGCCTACGGCCGCTTTCTGCCCCCCGGGGACTTACCCTGATACCCTGCCCAACATCTCTTCATCCTTGCTGAAGAGCAAGATGGCACATTTTAATAATCATTTCCACCCTCTCAGAGCCAGGTCAGCTCACACGGAGCTGAGAATCTGAAGTGGAGTGACTCACCTTCCAGCATAAGTCATCCCTCAGGAAACACCATTTGCTGGCAGTTATTACAGTCCCCATTATCACTATGCTTAGAAAATTGACTCAGACCTTCTGCCAAAAAACAAAACCGCATTTAACAAGGCTAAAAAATAAAAATGATGAAAACAATTAAGCTTGCATACTAATTTATGAGAAAACAACATTGTGTTATCCTTTTCCCTTTTCTTGCTCTGTTCTTTTGAAATGATTTCTCCAAATGCATTTTTCTAGAGTGGTCAGAAATACATATGCCAGAGGGCATCTTACCGGTTCATTCTTTCTCTGTACAACTCAACAGATTTCCATCCTATAAGCACAATGCTCAAAGGTGCCATGCTGGTGTGTGGAGGCTACAGTCATATCAAGAATTTGGTGAAATTTCAGATTATTTACCATGGACTCCAAGTGTTCACTCATATGGAAAAATGAGTCCTTCAAAGGCTTCTAATATGAGCAAGAAGAAGGGAGGTAAATTACAGTATTTTTTCTCTAGATATGCCAGTGCTCTTTTCTGAAGGTATTTTTAAGATCTGTATATTGTTATATAAAAAGTACATTACAATTCTCTAATTTCTTTACCTCTTAGAAATTTTAAGTGAAGGATTTTTTGCCTTCTAGAGTAAAGGGAAAAGCACATAAACAACTGAGGAAGATGATGGAGTACCTGAGAAAGCAAATCACAGGTGCTGTCAGAGACACTGGGTGTTGATAATTCTTCACTAGACTTTGATTCCCTATAGTTTTTCCCTGCCAGGTGTTCTGTGAGGTATGTATTCACTGTTACCCATCTCAACTCTATTTTTAAGCCCCTGCTTTGTGTCTGGCTTGTCAGCTACATAAGGCTCACCCATGAGAGTGCTGTGTTCCTCCCTTTGGCAATCAAGTCTCTGATAGTTATGGTAGCCTTTCCTTAGTTGGAGAGTGGTAGACTATTAGAAACCCCTCGAGTCAACATGAACAAAAACTGACATTCCTAAATTGCAGGTTCTACAATTCTTCACCACTGCCCCAGAGTGAATTCGAGCACTCTGCAACTTATAGATACGGAAGAAGACTGGAACATGCTTTAAGATCAAGTTAGCTTCTGGATGATACTTTTCTTTATTATTTATTATTAGCATTATTTCTATTATACCTAATTCCAAAAGATGACTTAAAACATTTACATTGAAACATAATTAGATCATTAAATCATGGGAGGAAGAGAGACTTAGAACATACAAAGAAATGGTTTTAAGCTCTTATGAAAGTTTAAGGAAAGCTGTGAATCTTGCCCTTAGAAAAATACAGATATGTACATTTTGACATCCAAGGTTAAAAACAAAAATAAAGCAAAATGCTCACTCACTGAAAAACTCCTCAAAACTCCTGCTTGAAGGAAATAAATAACCATGTGCCAAGACTAGAGGTTACAAACTCAACTGCCTAGGAGATCAGCATATAACAGAGTGAAGTGGGCTGGGGGGAATACAGTGAGAAGCCACGAGGCCTGAAGAGAAACAGCCCAGAGCCTCAGCTCCTCAGCACCTGCCTTCTATTAGCAGGTGGCAATGAGGCCTCAGTGCTACGGCCAGAGCTTCCAACTTTTCAGGAGAAAACCCAAGTCTAGATTTCTGTGTAAAATTTCTCAATGCCTAAGTTTTAGCAACTAATTCATATTTGTTTAAAATGCTATGCAGAAAAAACAACAACAACAAGCAAACAAAATTAAAAAGAAACCACAGTTGTGGATGAAAAGCAAGTGCCTGAAGCATTATATTCTGTGTTATTTAAAAAGAGACTTGCATTGTTCAGATAAGTTCTCACTAGAAAAACCGGTATCTCCTCATAGAAAGTTAACCACCTAAAGTGTCCTTGCCACTTCACCTTTACAGGATGAAAACCACAGGAATATACAAAGATAAGGCCAAGACTTTCCTAATGAGGCAGCTTTGGACCTGCTTAAACCCATGAAAACCAACATTACTAAGACACAGTTTTCCAGAAAGCAGAAAATTTTGTCTTAAAAATTCCTGAGGGTAAGAGTCACAAATCAGTGGCTTCAACCTTAAAAGGCCTTAGTATGGCCACTACAGCACATTTATTCTTGAACAGACTTCATGGTGATTGGTCAACCAAGAGCAGCTAGCTGCTAAATGTTCCCCCAGCTGACTCTGTGAATTGAACCATGAAACGGAGTTATTTAGAACTGTCCATGCAAGTGAAGAAGAGCATCTGCATAAAACAGCCATCTCGTCTCTATCACTAAAGACAATACTAAAGACTTCAGTCCGCTTGACTTGATGCAAATTACTAAGTAAACCTAATATGACTATATTTCTCAGAGTTTTCTATTCCCCTTCCAAATAGGTATGGACCCTTGATGGCATAGATCAAACCATCTTCTGAGGGTGCCTGTAAAATCAGCAGGAAGAAAGCCTGGATTCTGCTCAAAGTTCACCAACAGAGAGAGATGCAATGCAAACAAACTGTTGAAAAGCTTCCCCAGTATAATCCAATGCATGTCTGTGCCCTAAATGTTACTGTGCCATCAGGGAACAGTAAAACAAGAGATAAACTTCTATAGCCTAATAGCATCTCCTGTCCTGTTAGAATGGTACCATCATGTGGTTGGGCATTTATCTAACTACAAAATCTCCAAACTTGTTTTCCTGGCCCCTCTGGAAATTCTATAAGCTTTTTATTTCCATATAATGTACCCATTTGCTTAAACTAGCTAAAGCCAATTCTCTTCCAGCAAATCTGAGCTCTAACTGATAGAATACTAAGTGGAAAGGATTTTTCTTATGTTCTATAAGAACGTAGCATTCTAGGCACATGAGCTCCCAGCCTCACCAGAGTCCTCTGTCCCAAGAATGGCAAGCAAGCAGCAGAGCAACAAGACCAGAAAGGAACCTGCAGTTCCTTCAGTAACCACTGTTAGTTTGACTAATTGCCATTGGCCATTGGGCCCAGCTCAGTGCTTTGACTCAGGGAAAGACATGAGAATTTTTGCAGAATTCTGTCTGAGGGAAGGGGTGAGCAACAATGTCAAGACTGAATTTCTTCCTAGCTAAGCAAGAAGGGAGCTCTGAGCTAAGTTTAAATTGATACTGTTATTATTTCTTACACTCCTGAGTTTATCAAAGTTCATAGCTATAATAACAATGATAATAATTGTAATCATATCACACTTGACAACACTGATATATAGCACATTTTGACTTACATAGCGCTTTCATTTATATGATCCAGATATCAGCTGCATTAGTGTCAGCATCCCTACAAAACACATAACACTTCTTATCTATATTTACTAGGTTAGTGCTGACCATCAAGCAGGTTGATCAAAGAGAAATTCAGATTAAAGAAGGGTGAGAAAGAGCTACTGAGCATTCAGTCAAAGCAGAAGAAATGAACTAAGAGATTTGATTGAAAAGAAGTATAAAAACTCGAATATATTTCCAATACATAAGATTTCTGCAATATTCAGCACTAAGGAACAGTCTCCACTTGTTTTCTTAGATGCAAAATTGACAGTCTCCTAGCAGGAATATTACTCTCTCAGAGGAAGCTACGTTTTGAAAATCCTGTCAGTACTAATGGAGTGAGCTCAATGCTCTTAGGTATTCTGATTTAAGTAGTAAGATTAGCTCCCTCAGATACAGACCCATATTTTCACATTAACCTAAGGTGACATGTGGATGAGTAAGGGAAACTGTTTTATTTTTTATTTTTTTATTATTTAATAGGAATTGCATTTATTGAGGCTTTTTAAATTTTTATTTATTTTTTATACAGCAGGTTCTTATTACTTGTATATTTTATACAGATCAGTGTATACATGTCAATCACAATCTCCGAATTCATCCCACCACACCCACACCCACTTTCCCCCCTTGGTGTCCATACATTTGCTCTCTACATCTGTGTCTCTATTTCTGCCCTGCAAACAGTTTCATCTGTACCATTAATCTAGGTTCCACATATATGCGTTAATATACGATATTTGTTTTTCTCTTTCCGACTTACTTCACTCTGTATGACAGTCTCTAGGTCCATCCATGTCTCTACATATGACCCAATTTCATTCCTCTTTATGACTAATATTCCATTGTATATATGTACCACATCTTCTTTAACCATTCGTCTGTCGATGGGCATTTAGGTTGCTTCCATGACCTGACTATTGTAAATAGTACTGCAATGAACATTGGGGTGCATGTGTCTTTTTGAATTATGGTTTTCTCTGGGTATATGTCCAGTAGTGGGATTGCTGGGTCATATGGTAATTCTCTCTTTAGTTTTTTAAGGAACCTTCATATTGTTCTCCATAGTGGCTGTATCAATTTACATTCCCACCAACAGTGCAACAGGGTTCCCTTTTCTCCACACCCTCTCCAGCATTGGTTGTTT
The DNA here is from genome assembly GCF_003031525.2 of Neophocaena asiaeorientalis asiaeorientalis. Taxonomy (NCBI): domain Eukaryota; kingdom Metazoa; phylum Chordata; class Mammalia; order Artiodactyla; family Phocoenidae; genus Neophocaena; species Neophocaena asiaeorientalis. Next base: position 2,175,153 of record NW_020174425.1, on the reverse strand, counting down.
GTAGATTTTCTGATGATGCCCATTCTAACTGGTGTGAGGTGATACCTCATTGCAGTTTTGATTTCCATTTCTCTAATAATTAGTGATGTTCAGCAGCTCTTCATGTGCCTCTTGGCCATCTGTATGTCTTCTTTGGAGAAATGTCTATTTAGGTCTTCTGCCCATTTTTGCATTGGGTTGTTTGTTTTTTTAATATTGAGCTGCATGACCTGTTTATATATTTTGGAAATTAATCCTTTGTCCATTGATTCGTTTGCAAATATATTCTCCCATTCTGAGGATTGTCTTTTTGTTTTGCTTATACCTTCCTTGGCTGATCAAAAGCTTTTAAGTTTCATTAGGTTCCATCTGTTTATTTTTCTTTTTCTTTCCATTTCTCTAGGAGGTGGGTCAAAAAAGATCTTGCTGTGATTTATGTCAAAGGGTGTTCTTCCTATGCTTTCCTCTAAGAGTTTTATAGTGCCTGGTCTTACATTTAGCTTTTTAATCCATTTTGAGTTTATGTTTGTGTATGGTGTTAGGGAGTGTTCTAATTTCATACTTTTACATGTAGCTGCCCAGTTTTTCCAGCACCACTTATTGAAGAGACTGTCTTTTCTCCATTGTATATCCTTGCTTCCTTTGTCATAGATTAGTAGACCATAGGTGCATGGGTTTATCTCTGGGCTTTCTATCCTGTTCCATTGATGTATATTTCTGTTTTTGTGCCAGTACCATATTGTCTTGATTACCGCAGCTTTGTAGTATAGTCTGAAGTCAGGGAGTCTGATTCCTGCAGCTCCATTTTTTTCCCTCAAGATTGCTTTGGCTATTCGGGGTCTTTTGTGTCTCCATACAAATTTTTAGATGTTTTGTTCTAGTTCTGTAAAAAATGCCATTGGTAATTTGATAGGGATAGCATTGAATCTGTAGATTGCTTTGGATAGTATAGTCATTTTCACAGTATTGACTGTTGCAATCCAAGAACATGGTATATCTCTTCATCTGTTTATGTCATCTTTGATTTCTTTCATCAGTGTTTCATAGTTTTCTGAGTACAGGTCTTTTACCTCCTTAGGTAGGTTTATACCTAGGTACTTTATTCTTTTTGTTGCAATGGTGAATGGGATTGTTTCCTTAGTTTCTCTTCCTGATCTTTTGTTGTCAGTGCATAGGAATGGAAGATATTTATGTGCATTAATTTTGTATCCTGCAACTTTACCAAATTCATTGATTAGCCTTAGTAGTTCTCTGGTGGCAACTTAAGGATTCTCTATGTATAGTATCACGTCATCCGCAAACAGTGACAGTTTTACTTCTTCATTTCCAATATGTATTCCTTTTATTTCTTTTTCTTCTCTGATTGCCATGGCTAGGACTTCCAAAACTACGTTGAATAATAGTGGCAAAACTGGACATCCTTGTCTTGTTCCTGATCTTAGAGGAAATGCTTCAGTTTTTCACCACTGAGAATGATGTTTGCTGTAGGTTTGTCATATATGGCCTTTATTATGTTGAGGAAAGTTCCCTCTATGCCCATTTTCTGGAGACTTTTTATCATAAATGGGTGTTGAATTTTGTCAAAAACTTCTTCTGCATCTATTGAGATGATATTTTTTTTTTCCTTCAATTTGTTAGTACGGTGTATCACATGGATTGATTTCGTATATTGAAGAATCCTTGCATCCCTGGGACAAATCCCACTTGATCATGGTGTATGATCCTTTTAATGTGTTGTTGGATTCTGTTTGCTAGTATTTTGTTGAGGATTTTCACATGTACCTTCATCAGTGATATTGGTCAGTAATTTACTTTTTTTGTAGTATCTTTGTCTGGTTTTGGTATCTGGGTGATTGTGGCCTTGCAGAATGAGTTTGGGAGTGTTCCTTCCTCTGCAATTTTTTGGAAGAGTTTGAGAAGGATGGGTGTTAGCCCTTCTCTAAATGTTTGGTAGAATTCACCTGGGATGCCATCTGGTCCTGGTCTTTGTTGGAAGATTTTTAATCACAGTTTCAATTTCATTACTTGTGATTGGTCTGTTCATATTTTCTATTTCTTCCTGGTTCAGTCTTGGGAGGTTATACCTTTCTAAGAAATTGTCCATTTCTTCCAGGTTGTCCATTTTATTGGCAGAGTTGCTTGTAGTAGTCTCTTAGGATGCTTTCATTTATGTGGTGCCTATTGCAACTTCTCCTTTTTCATTTCTAATCTTATTGATTTGAGTCATCTCCCTCTATTTCTTCATGAGTCTGGCTAAAGGTTTATCAACTTTGTTTATCTTCTCAAAGAACCAGCTTTTAGTTTTATTGATCTTTGCTATTGTTGTCTTTGTTTCTATTTATTTCTTCCAATCTTTATGATTTCTTTCTTTCTACTGACTTTGGGTTTTGTTTGTTCTTCTTTCTCTAGTTCCCTTAGGTGTAAGATTAGATTGTTTATTTGAGATTTTTCTTGTTTCTTGAGGTAGGATTGTATTGCTATAAGCTTCCCTCTTAGAACTGCTTTTGCTGCATCCTATAGGTATTGGATTCTCATGTTTTCATTGTCATTTGTTTCTAGGTATTTTTTGATTTCCTCTGTGATTTCCTCAATGATCTCTTGGTTATTAAGTAGTGTATTGTTTAGCCTCCATGTGTTTGTGTTTTTTCCTTATTTTTCCCTGTAACTGATTTCTAATCTCACAGTGTTGTGGTCAGAAAAGATGCTTGATATGATTTCTATTTTCTTAAATTTACCAAGGCTTGATTTGTAACCCAAGATATGATCTATCCTGGAGAATGTTCTGAGTGTCCTTGAGAAGAAAGTGTAATCTGCTGTTTTTGGATGGAATGTCCTAGAAAAATCAATTAAATCTATCTTGTCTATTGTGTCATTTAAAGCTTGAGTTTCCTTATTAATATTCTGTTTGGATGATCGGTCCATTAGTGTAAGTGAGGGGTTAAAGTCCCCCACTATTTTGTGCTACTGTCAATTTCTTCTTTTATAGCTGTTAGCATTTGCATGGAGTATCTTTTTACAACCCCTCACTTTCAATCTGTATGTGTCCCTAGGTCTGAAGTGGGTCTCTTTCAGACAGCATATATATGGGTCTTGTTTTTGTATCCATTCAGTGAGCCTGTGTGTTGTGGTTGGAGCATTTAACCCATTCATCTTTAAGGTATTTATTGATATGTATGTTCGTATTACCATTTTCTTAATTGTTTGGGGTTTATTTTTGTAGGTCCTTTTCTTCTCTTGTGTTTCCCACTTAGAGAAGTTCCTTTAGCATTTGTTGTAGAGCTGGTCTGTTGGTGCTGAATTCTCTTAGCTTTTGCTTGTCTATAAAGTTTTTGATTTCTCCATCAAGTCTGAATAAAATTCTTGCTGGGTAGAGTAATCTTGGTTGTAGGTTCTTCCCTTTCATCACTTTAAATATATCGTGCCACTCCCTTCTGGATTGTAGAGTTTCTGCTGAGAAATCAGCTGTTAACCTTATGGGAGTGCCCTGGTTTGTTATTTGTTTTTTTTTTCCCTCGTTGCTTTCAGTAATTTTTCTTTGTCTTTAATTTTTGTCAATTTGATTACTATGTGTCTTGCCATGTTTCTCCTTGGGTTTATCCTGCCTGGGACTCTCTGCACTTCCTGGACTTGGGTGGCTATTTACTTTCCCATGTTAGGGAAGTTTTCGACTATAATCTCTTCAAATATTTTCTCAGGTCTTTTCTCTCTCTCTTCTCCTTCTGGGACCACTATAATGCCAATGTTGGTGCGTTTAATGTTGTCCCAGTGGTCTCTTAGGCTGTTTTCATTTTTCTTTACTCTGTTCCATGGCAATGAATTCCACCATTCTGTCTTCCAGGTCACTTCTCCATTCTTCTGCCTCAGTTATTCTGCTATTGATTTCTTCTAGTGTATTTTTCATTTCAGTTATTGTATTGTTCATCTCAGTTTGTCTGTTCTTTAATTCTTTTAGGTGTTTGTTCTTTAATTCTTCTAGGTCTTTGTTAAACATTTCTTGCATCTTCTAGATCTTTGCTTCCATTCTTTTTCCGAGGTCCTGGATCATCTTCACTATCATTATTCTGAATTCTTTTTCTGGAAGGTTGCCTATCTTCCACTTCATTTAATTGTTTTTCTGGGGTTTTATCTTGCTCCTTCATCTGGTACATAGTCCTCTGCCTTTTCATTTTGTCTATCTTTCTGTGAATATGGTTTTCGTTCCACAGGCTGCAGAACTGTAGTTCTTCTTGCTTCTGTTGTCTGCCCTCTGGTGGATGAGGCTGTCTAAGAGGCTTGTGCAAGCTTCCTGATGGGAGAAACTGATGGTGGGTAGATCTGGGTGTTGCTCTGGTAGCTAGAGCTCAGTAAAACTTTAATCCACTTGTCTGCTGATGGGTGGGACTCGGTTCCCTCCCTGTTGCTTGTTTATCCTGAGGCAATCCAGCACTGGAGCCTACTGGCTCTTTGGTGGGGTTAATGGTGGACTCTGGGAGGGCTCATGCCAAGGAGTACTTCCCAGAACTTCCGCTGCCAGTGTCCTTGTCCCCCGCAGTGAGCCACAGCCAACACCCACCTCTGCAGTAGACCCTCCAGCACTAGCAGGTTGGTCTGGTTCAGTCTCCTATGGGGTCACTGTTCCTTCCCCTAGATCCTGATGCACACACTACTTTGTGTGTGTCCTCCAAGAGTGGCGTCTCTGTTTCCCCCAGTCCTGTCAAAGTCCTGCAATCAAATCACTCTAGCCTTCAAAGTCTGATTCTCTAGGAATTCCTCCTCCCATTGCTGGACCCCCAGGTTGGGAAGCCTGATGTGGGGCTCAGAACCTTCACTCCAGCAGGTGGACTTCTGTGGTATAAGTGTTCTCCAGTTTGTGAGTCACCCACCGAGCAGTTATGAGATTTGATTTTATTGTGATTGCACCCCTCCTACCGTCTCATTGCAGCTTCTCCTTTGTCTTTGGATGTGGGGTATCTTTTTCGGTGAGTTCGAGTATCTTCCTATTGTTGATTGTTCAGCAATTAGTTGTGATTCTGGTGCTCTTGCAAGAGGGAGTGCATGTTCTTCTACTTTGCCATATTGAACCAAGCTTAGGAAAACTGTTTTAAGGAAATGAATGCAGTTTTCTATAAGATCTCAGTGATACTGCTGAGTCCAGTCCAAATAAAAATGAGTCTAGCACATAGAACACCACACGAGATTGGCAAATGTGTCTTTCCTAGTGATACCATTTTAAAATTTAATAAAAATATGTTTTTCAATAAAGCAATTTTACTTATTCAACAAATATTTACTAACATCTTATTGTTTTCCAGGTACTGTTCTTGCATACACATACATACACACACACACACACACACACACACACACACACACACACACACCCCAAGTGGTGATAAGTTCTATAAAGAAAAGTAAAACAGGTAAAGGACTTAATAGGAATAGTTGTGAAGAATTTTGTATTAGGTAGGGTTTAGATAGTCAGGGAAGTTCTCTCTGGCCTTGCAGATGAGAGATTTTATCAGGGATCAGAATGAAGTGAAGGCACGAAACATAAAGATGTCTCAGAGAAAAGCATGGTAAGATGAGAGCACATCAAACGCAAAGGCCCTGAGGCCAAGTGTGCCTGGTGTCATTGAAGGACAGCACGAAGGCCAATGTGACTAGAGGTCAGTGATCAAGGTGAAGGTAGAAGATGAGGTCAGAGTGATAGCAGGAGCCAAACCATGTAGGTTGTGAGATGGTCTTTTGAATGAAGGAGTTGTATAGTGTGATTTGCACACTAAAGCATCAGTCAGGCTGCAGAGAAGATACTAGACAGCAGGAGTCTAAAGGGAAGCAGGCAGGTCGGTCAAAGCCTACTGCAACAATTAAATAAAGAGGTGCAGTAGTGGTGGAGATGGATAGATAGATAGATATTTCAAAGATTAAAAAAAAAAACAGAATTTGCTGATTGATTGGATGTGAGAGTGCAAGAGAAAAGAAATTCAATGATGGCTCTAAGTTTTTTGACCTGAACATCTCCAAGCAGGCTGGGGTTGTTTACTTTCTGACTCAAGAAAGACTATAGGAGGATTGATGGCAGAAATTAAAAATTTCATCTTGGACATTTTACATTCGAAATGCTTATTAAATCTCCAAGAGAGATGTTAGAAGGTAATTGTATTTATAAGTCGAGAATTCAGGAGAGAGGTCAAGGCTGTAGCTACACCTCTAAGAGTTGAAGCATTTATGTGGCACTTGAAACCATGGGATGGGATAAGAAGCCCTAGGCATCCCCGAAGTAGAAAATATAAATTCTTTTCAAGTGGACCCAGAGCATACACAACTGACAATATATTAAGTCACAAAGAAAACTTCAATAAGTTTCATAAGGTAGAAATAACACAAAAATATTCTCTAACTGCAGTGCAATTCAACTAGAAATTAAAAATAAACCTAGAAAGTCTTATCAAGGGACATTTTAAATGAATTGTTAAATAACTCTTGGATAAATAAAATGAACAAGTCATCCTTGAAGAAATGTCAGATTCCATGTCAAAGCCAGAGAAAGCAAAAGGATACCTCGTGCCAAGAAAGAAGTGAGGAATGTCAAAAAGACACCAAGGCAACATCAAGAAATTCCCACTGACAAATCTGAAATAATTTCACCATTTGAAAGAATAATGATGGTAAAGAGTTATAACTTACTGAATATAAAAAATGAAAAAAATTGTAATGATATTCAGAGAGGGAGGGGGGAGATATCTAATCAGAACAATGCCAGTTAATCAATATTACAGAAATAATGAAATGGAAAAATGCCAATTTTATATCCATCAATGTAATAATTGATGGAGAAAAAGTTCATCAATAGATCCTAAACTCATCAGGTAAAAGATTTTGGCAATCAAGATGTTTACACACTCTCAGAGTATCACTCCATCAAATACTTATTAATTATAAAGAGGGAAAAGCTGTCTCTATAATGGAGGCATCTCGTAGACTCACATTAACCCAAAGCTGATCAAACAAACTGGCATTATGTGTCTCTTCATTCAAGGCAACAGGAATACATATCCCCTATAATATTCTTGTTTACCCTGAATCTAATAATTAGGAAACAATCAGACAAATCCAGATTGAGGAACATTCTATGAAACAATGTATTTGGAAGTTGTAATATCATGGAAAACAAACAAACAAAGGGCAAGGACTCTTGTACAATAAAGGTGAAAATAAATGTGAAAGCCAAAACCAATAAAGGATTTCTAATTGGAGTCTAGATTTAAAAATAAAACAGCTATAAAGGACATTTGGAGGATAACTGGAGCAATTTGAAAATGGACTGTATAACAGATAATATGGTATCATCTAAGTTCTGCATGTGATAGGTTTATTATGTTTATATTAGAGAATACTCTTGTCCTGAGGACACTCATAATGAAGTACTTCATGAAAAATGAAATAGAAGGTAAGCACTTTGGAAAAAAAGGCTGAAATTCTTTCATTCCAAATGACTAAAACAAAAAAATGATTCTGTAGTAAAAATTAAAATTATCTAGCGGCTTAAGAGAGTGGGAGAGAAAATGGAATGGAGAAACGCAGCAGGAGCGCTGGACAGCACCAAGCAGCCTCGATGTTAGCTGTCAGTCCGTCATGAACTTAAGTGGACTAGACTAAACAGTTCTGTGTTTTTCTCCAGCCACATTCAGAGTTGAAGTGCAGGCAAAAAGTAAGAGGTTAAGTAAGCTTTACTTAACCAGGGCTGTGATTTCATCTGGTGGGTTTTGTCATAAAGAGCACAAGTGAGTTATTAAAAGTTTATGAAAGGAAGGACTAATAATAGGGGCCACTGGAATGATGGGATAAAGGGCTATGGCTCTAGAGCATGCTTCTCAGTATAACTTCCTACTGGCTCTTTCTTCCAGACCAAGGAGCCTGCCTCTGAACCTCCCTAGGTAACGGGGAATCTACCTTTTAAATGTCTCTCTAATCTGGATGTCTTCTCTGTCGATATTATTTACCTCCTGTCTTCTTATCATTCATTCCATTCTTCATTTCACCCAAAGAATAACTCCTCAAGAGCACAGACATGATCACATTACCCCTGCGATGTCAGGGGGTCAATGTCATATTCCTCTGCATAACCACAGAGGCTTGACCTAGCATTCTCCAAACACACCTGCTGTTCAGTCAAACAAGGCCACTTGCAGTCTCTACCACCACATCTCTCTACCCCCGTACATCTGCTCCTACTGTTACAGCTACCAATATTTTTCCCTATTTACGGCCTGTTGAATACCTGCTCATCATTCCAGACTCAGATCAGATGCTAGTCCCTCCATGAGCTTCAAAGGGGACTCCTCTGTGACTCACCGCGATCATCAGCCAGAAATCTATAGAGGTAAGCCATGCTGTCCTCTGACCTCCCATAGTACTTGTAAGAATCTCTACAATTTTTGTCTTGCTCTGTTTTTATTTTGTTGTATCTTTTTCAAGGGTTTTAACATCTGACAAAGCTGAATTTAAATTCTGACTCTGACATTTATTATGTTTGTAAGAGAGAACATATTCCTTAACCTCTTAGTTCCTCAGTTACTTATCAGTTAAAAGAGAGATAGTAACACATACTGTCTCAGTTCCATCAGACAACAGAATTGAAGAGCACAAAAAGAAAAGATATCCCCAAACCATTTCCATGATGGGGCAGACTGTTTGCAGAGAACACTTGAGCAATAACTAACACTACCAATACCACCACTATAAAACCATTAACTAACTGACCAATATAATCTAGAAAAATGAATAAATAACAGCAAAAACTGTAATTGTGTCCCTCTGAGGAGAATGAAATTTTTTGGAAAGTATACCATGTATAAATACGAACATGTAAAAGAGGTTTTGATGAGGTGCTGAACACAAAGAAAAATCTTGCCATTACTCCTTGAGTTTTTGTGTGCTGTACTGGGGTGTATTGATAAGAGCAGATAGTGGTTAAAAAAAAAAATAGTACCAAGTCTTCGTTGCATTACTGTCATCAATGACAACAAATGGATCTCAGCTCCCAATCTGCTGTCATGGGCTCAGAGCAGTTAGCCCTAGTGATTATCTAAGGTAATATTGTGTGTTGCATTTCCCTTGCTTTTAGTGGCAAAGCCTTTGATTTCACTCCAGTAGTACTAATTAATTATGCATTACAATAGCCAAGTAAGTGAAAGATTTTACCCTAAATTTACAGAGACATAAAAAAGGTTAAGTAACCTTATCAAGGTCACACAGCAGGTTATCCACAAAACCAGGCATAAGCCCTGTGAATATTCACCAGTGAGATATTTAATATTAAAAACAAGTTTTCCCAAAGTACTGTCAAATGTAATGAACACTGCATTTTGTGTGTAGAATGAAAAATGAGAATGCTCTGAGGGAAAACAGTGAATGACTCACTGTTCGTTCTAGTTGAAAGAAAAACACTCGTTACAAATGTTCCTGTGTTTCAATCCACTTTCTAAAGAAATTCTGCAAACCTTCTGGCAATTTGTAAGGTTAAGACATCCCACTCTATTGTAAAATGGTCTATAGTCGAAAGAGCCCTCAGCTATACTCGGAGCCAAGAGACCTGGGTTTGAGTTCTGACTCCAATTACCACCTATGTGACCTTGGACAATCACTTATGCTCTCAGAGCATCAACTCCATTATCTATAAAAGTGAGAACAGTAAGACAATAACTACCGGTGTTACTGTGTGGGTTAAAATGGATGACAGAAGTGAAAACTGTGCAGATTGCAAATTGCTGTACATATAAAAGGTATTATTATGGGGAAAGAATACAAAAGCATCCTCTCAATTAGAAAATGGTAAGTATATAACTGCAACTTGGAATTTCACTTAGGTTCGAAGCAGAAAAAGCCCTGCCAAATGGAAATGGAGATGTGAAGTCAGGAGTGTTTGGCTACTTTTAACTGCATTGGAGCAGTGTGCCCTTTTGGGTCTGAACAAATCTGTCCCTTACTCGTTGTCAGCCAACCTAATATAATAAATCCTGAGGGATGTGCTAAACTCATTTGGCCAAGGTTTTCAGCTTGGGGCTAAAAATCTTGTGGAGCAAGCACTCTGGCCTCACAAAACCACTGTGGAGTCATTAGTGTCCATATTGAGCAGATCAGGCTCTGATTCAGGTTTTATCACAAGCAATACCTTTGATATATTTTTCATGTTCCTTGCATTAAACATTAATATTTGAATGTCACAATAAAGGGTGTAGTTTTTCATTAAGTAAATAAATAGGTGCCAAACTTGAGCAAGAAAAGAACCATTTTAAATCAGATTTCATACAGCCAGGAAAATAAACCAGTGTTGTCATTACGCTTAAGAACTACAGACATGACTTATAGGGGGGAGATAAAAAGGTCAGACAAAGGGGATAAAACTTCTCAACAAGCCAAGTAAAGAAAATCATGTCTTTTTTTTTTTTCCTCTGAAGCCTGTAATGACATGGCTTCCTCTGAAGCTATGTCTTTTTTTTCCCTCTAATTCAGCCTACAGGTTAATCACAGCTAGAAAGATAGCTTAATTCATGCAAGAACCTCCAAGGTTTCCCACTGAAAACTGTATTGTTGTTTTTGCCTTCTAATAATTTTTTAAATTATATTAAAATTAAAAGCAGGGACATAAATGTAGCACATGTCATAAAATTTCTTCAGAAAAATAAAATTTTAAATGTATTTTAGGAATAACCCATCATTCCCATATGGTAGCACTAAAATTTATTAAATGAATAACTCTATTTTTTAATGCTATTAAGCCTGAGTAACTTTTAATAACAACTTCTCTCCCGAAAGGAACACATAAAAGGGTTTGGGGTATTTTTTGGTTCTTGTTTTGGTCAGAAAATCTATTTCATTAAACTGCCAAGTTCAGAAGTGAACAGAGCTTATTTCTATTAATATGATGGCACAAGCATAACTGAAGTACTCTGATTATTTTAGAGCAAAAGAGACAATTTTCAGTGTAACTGAGTAATTGCTTTCCCACTATAACTTGGATCTTAAATTGCTGAAAAGTTTTATATATTGATTAGATAGATAGAGATACAGGTACACACACATACATAGAGAAGTAGAGCCAGAGATGATGGGGAAATAGGGTGGTGGAGAGTATATATGTGTGTGTTTTTCTAGGAAAAAAAAAAACATGTTGACCATAGCTATCACAAAATACCTATAGCAGTTTTAGCTGATGACTCACAGCTGAGAAAAAAATGGAAATATTTTTCAAAGGGAAATTGGATGGGTTGGAAGCTGTGGGCATGAGGTTCCAGGGGAAATAGTGACACATTGAAAAAGACTTTGTTCCTGGGAAAACTTCCAGAACTGAAGGAACAGAAGTGGGGAGAGGGGTCTTGGCAGGTGAGAGAGGCATTTCTGGGACAGAATAAGTTCCATTTGGATCCACTGGATATGAAAGGTGTAAAGAAAAAAAATAGAGCTGAAAATGACCCTGGTGTTTGGAGTTTAGGATTTGTTGCATTTTTACTAACCCTCAGGTGATGTTGCTGGTCCAGGGATGACATTTGAAACAGTAAGGCTCTCACTAAACACAAAGAGTAAACTGTTCAAATAGGGTTCCTCGCGTTCGAGGGAATGAATCTCAGATACAGACAAGCCAAGGGGGTCCTTAAACAGACAGAGAAATAAGATTGTATCACGAAGTACAGCTTCGTTTGGTTTTGTTTCATGTTTTACCTTCCAGATGTGACTCAATAAGGAATACATGAATTCAATCTCAAACAAAAACTTTTTATTTAAAATGACTGTATTCAATAGAAACTTAAGGTATGATTTGGTGCACGTTATAACCTCAAAACCTTCAGTGCCAAATGAGAGGACATGGTGATGGCACATTCACAGATTTCCCTGAAGGAAGCTTGTTTTCCAGTCCCACTTTTGCCACCAGCTCTTTAGGCCTCCCACTCCTCATCCGTTAACTGAAGAATTTGATCTAGAAGACTTTTATTTCTGTTTCACTTCCCCCACTGAATGTTGCACCTCTGTTAAATAATTCATCTGAATTGGCTTCTACCGGCCATTTAGGTGGGCACCTCTGCCCTTCCCTGGGGTGCTCATCTGAGAAAGGAAGGGACCAGATTCGGCTCCATTTTAAGCTCAGTGCTGAACCCTCACATACAACACCTTGCTCACTAATAGCTGTTCACCAAATGTGTGTCTGACTAACCCCCAGCTCTTTCTATTATACCTTAATTTCAAAGCTGGCATCACTGTATACGCTGTTATCTCTTTGTAAAAAAACATCTTACAGTGACCTGGATCAGTCCCTTTGCTGTGCAGCCATCTGTTCAGGGTGCACCCCTCTGCTGCACGGCGGGGGGGGTGCAGGGGATTGTCTCAGAACCAGGGCTAAGAGATGACCTGAAGCCTTGAGAAGTATACGCAATGATTCTGATTCTTCCAATATTTGCCTGCCTCTTTGTGGTTTATAATCTCAATAAGATCCAGATTCTGGCTTCTTGGAGCTTGTATCATCCAAGCGTCCAGATATTCTACTCTGATCTCTGGGCCTCAGGCATTAGCAGAGAAGTCAGCATGCATTGGGTCTCGGCTGAATACAATGGCAGCTGTGGATAAGGCCTTCCACGGACCCTTGTGTACCATGTACACTTGCGCACCATGAACCTGCTTCATGGCCACTTCCTCACTCACAACGTTCCCTCCTGTAGGCCACACCTAGGTATCCCCGTTAACTGGAACCTAAGTGTTCCCTGCTATGAAAGGGACTTACTATGCAGACTTTTCTATATTCCTTCTTGCCCCCAACTAAAGTCGTTTTTAAGCAATACGTATCATTGCAACGAGTGCATGACTTTGTCGTGTACCCCAAATACAGAATATATCTTTTGCTCTCTTTACTTTGCCTTTGTACCCGAAGTCACTTCTTTGTCTTTCCACTCCCTAAGTCTATCGCTGCTGTGCACCACCGGTCTCCTGTCACAGTCTTCTGATAACCTAAGTTGTCCTAATGGCCTTCCTAAACACCCTCTGCAGTACAATCTGTTCCTCTTGGCACTCACGAGCACCAGCAGCTTCTTTGGGTACATTCTGTTCATAATCCTTCCTGGCAGTGTTATCGTGCCCCAGTGTGCAGTGGCTGCCACCGTGAGAGAGGAGCTGTGTGAGGTACAGGAGGCTGCTCATCCACACTCCGGTCTGATGATCACCACACCCTCCCTACAGCGCGAATGGCTTGTGAAAGTGCCATCGGAACACACTGGCATGATTACGCACTTCTCATCTGAGAATCCAGCAAAGAGGCCTGGAGTGAGGCACAGCCAAATGGCTTTGCTCCTGGTAATACGATGACAAATCTATACAGCGGGTGCCAGGCCACTGCTAATGCTGCTCTTGGATGGAGAAGGTTTGAAAGCAATACCAACAATAACTTCTAGTCTACGATCAGTCAGGAGTAGCACGTACTGAGCACCCAGCCAACACAGATGCCCAGCTAACACCATAGGGCTTACCAATAAGGAGGACATAGTGCCTTTCCCAAAAAGAGTTCCCCACCATGAATAAATGTCTTCCAACACTTCCAAAGAACAAATACAGATTTTGTAATGCCATTCTTAATCATCATGATGAAGCCAAATGACCTTTATTTCTCCCTTTAATCACCCACTGATCTTTGCACCTCTATTAAATCATTCATCCAAGCTGGCATTCTCTCAGCCATTTGTGTGGTTTCCTCCGTCCTCCAGGCTGTGCCAGTCTGGGAAAGGCAGGAACCATAACTGGGTGTTTTTGATGCTCAACCCCCAACCACCACATAGTCCTTTGCTCAGAGTAGGTGCTCACTAAGTGTGTGACTGACTAAATTCTAGCTCTAACATTCTATGACCACTTTAAATTGGTGAAGAGGGTCTGTTTCCTCCAATATCTCACCTTATATTTATAAATAGATAAATATCCACCAATAGATCTTGAAGGATTATATGACAGTTATGAAAAGTCTTAGGTATTATCTAATCCCATCCCAGGCCCCTTTTGATGAAGGAAAAGAAAGTACCAAAAGCCAAAGCAAGGTCTCAGGGTATCAAGGTTAACTGGTGGCAGATCCATGACCACCAATCTTTTCCAACCCAATTACTCTCCACACTCACCATGTCCACACTCCAAGCTGGTTACCACTACTATGTCCATCAGGCTTCACTAAGCTCAGTTTGCTGGACTCCTAACTCAGAGATGTGCATAAAAGACGGTCATATTTCTTTCCTATTAACATGCTATCAGCATCCAAGGCTTATAAGGCACAAATCATAGACAGTTCTACCCTCACATTCCCAAACATCTTAAGGTTATGATAAAAGAAAAGTAGTTTTTCTTCAATAAACAAAGGTCCTTGATAAGGACTGGCCATTCAGAGAAAAGCCCTGGGCTGGGTCACTCTGCTTGGCATTACTCACCCTTTCAGTGGATCGCAGCTGTGGTGTCTTAGCTGGTGATTTGTTCAGCCTCGCAGTGACTGCTATCAGGCCAGTTGATATGTCAGTGTCCGCAGAGGTGGCAAACAGTTTGCAAAACCCTTTCCTTTGGTCTAGTATGAATTCGATCAGTGAGCAGAATGACGAGGAGGGTGTTTAGGAGTGTCTCCTTTAGAAGAATCTGCTCACAAAAGCTACGAAAATCTCTGTTTCAAATCTAAATAACAGGATAATGATGAATTTATAACATTGATTCTCAACCCTGCCTCCACAGTGGGAGTCCCCACAAGGGGACTTCTAAAAGTACCAATTCCTGGGTCCACTCCAATCATTTAAGTCAGAATTTCTGGGAGGGAATTACCAGGTTTCAAAGCTCCCAGGTGATCCTGATATGCAGCCAGAGCTGAGACAGCTGAGTTATACATTTCTGATTCTTCTATGTTGATGCCCTAGTTGGGTGTCCTTTGTCTTTTTTTTTTTCCTTTCAATAACAGAGGCTCCAAAAGCATTGAAGGGGCAAGGAAGTGGCTTGTGAGGAAGATAAGGTAAACATCCTCTGGGAAAGCATACCAGCATTTCATCAGGGAGGAAGAAGCAAAGAACACTTGTGTTGGTTGAAAAATTTCCCCCAATGTTTCACACTTCCAATCTCCCTGATGGTCACAGATGTTTCCCAAGATTTTTCTCTCCCTCCTTGGTAATATGGAAGTAACATCAAATTCCATCTCATCTCTCTCCAGGCTGTGGTGCAGAAAAGTGTTAAATAAGTCTCCTTTTTTTTTTCTTGATGCGCATCTTCAGATCAAATCCTGTCTTATTGTTTTTAGCCAAAGGCTGTTTCAGAGTTTACAGAGCAGAAGTCTTCTGTAGCCTGATCTTCCAAGGGAGTCACAGCTTGGGACTGATCACCTAAGTATGCCAAAAAAAAGAAAAAGTAACATTTTAGAGGCAATTTTTAAAATAAATCATTACATGTATTATATTGTCATATCTAAAACAACTTTAGCTTTGATTTTTGAACTGCCATTTCAAAAAGAGAGCCTCCTAAATTTATTTATCTGTGTTAGATGAGAAACAACTTACTTTTGTGAGTAAAGTATTGATATAAAGTACATATTAGTTGTATTTTATATGAAAAATACCTGAATTGATCCAAGCAGACAAGTCAGGAAAAAATATATATAAGACTTGTTCCATCAAGCCTCCAAATGTAGGCCCATTGGCTGGAGGAAGATGTTAGTTGGTCATAAAAATGTCTGTTTGGGAAGACTAATGGTGTCCAGAGAGACTAAGCTACTATGATCACTTTGGCTCTCCAGTCCCACATTTCTTTTTCTTTTTTAATTGAAGTATAGTTGATTTACAATGTCGTGTTACGTTCAGGTGTACAACACAGTGATTCAGATATATATACATATATATAAAATATATATATATACATAAAATATATATACTTTTCTAAATTTTTTCCCTCATAGATTATTACAAAATATTTAGTACAATTCCCTGTGCCTACAGTAGGACCTTGTTGGTTATCTATTTCATGTGTAGTAGTGTGTATATGTTAATCCCGAACTCCTAATTTATCCCTCCCCAACCTTCCCCTTTGGTTACCATAAGTTTGTTTTCTATCTCTGTGAGTCCCACTTTCTTCAGCTCTAGGAGAAAATACGTTACATGAAAAGAAAATGTCGGTCCTCCCACGGGGATCCGGCCTGAGGAGCACCGGCGGGAGCTTCGAGACTAGGGCGGCGCAAAAGGTAGGAGGTGTGGAGAATTTGGGGTTTCGAAAAGGCGTTTGCTGACTGATCCAAACAAAAGCGAGGCATGGCTTCCGGGAAGATGGCGGAAGAGTAAGACACGGAGATTACCTTCCTCCCCACAGATACACCAGAAATACATCTACACGTGGAACAACTCCTACAGAACACCTACTGAACGCTGGCAGAAGACCTCAGCCCTCCCAAAAGGCAAGAAACCCCCACGTACCTGGATAGGGCAAAAGAAAACGGAAACAACAGAGACAAAAGGATAGGGACGGAACCTGCACCAGTGGGCGGGAGCTGTGAAGGAGGAAGGGTTTCCAAACACTAGGAAGCCTCTTGGCTGGCAGAGACTGCGCGTGGCGGAGGGGGAAAGCTTCGGGGCCGCGGAGGAGAGCGCAGCCACAGCGATGCGCGGGACAAAGCTGAGAGATTCCCGCATAGAGGATCAGTGCCGACCGGCACTCACCAGCTGGAGAGGCTTGTGTGCTCACCCTCCGGGGCGGGCGAGGCTGGGAGTTGAGGCTCCGGCTTCGGTAGGAGCGCCGGGAGAGGACTGGGGTTGGCGGCGTGAACACAGCCTGCAGGGGGTTAGTGCGCCACGGCTAGCCGGGAGGGAGTCCGGGGAAAAGTCTGGACCTGCCGAAGAGGCAAGAGACTTTTTCTTACCTCTTTGTTTTCTGGTGCGCGAGGAGAGGTGATTAAGAGCGCTGCTTAAAGGAGCTCCAGAGACGGGCACGAGCCGCGGCTAAAACCGCGGACCACAGAGACGGGCATGAGACGCTAAGGCTGCTGCTGCCGCCCCCAAAAAGCCTGTGTGCGAGCACAAGTCACTATCCACAACCCCCTTCCGGGGAGCCTGTGCAGCCCGCCACTGCCAGGG
>NW_020174425.1:2072211-2157978 GCF_003031525.2 Neophocaena asiaeorientalis asiaeorientalis | reverse complement strand
CCGAAGACCTACACGCAGAGGCGGGGCCAAATCCAAAGCTGAGCCCCCGGGAGCTGTGAAAGCAAAGAAGAGAAAGGGAAATCTCTCCCAGCAGCCTCAGAAGCAGCGGATTAAAGCTCCACAATCAACTTGATGTACCCTGCATCTGTGGAATACCTGAATAGACAACAAATCATCCCAAATTAAGGAGGTGGACTTTCAGAGCAAGACTTAGGATTTTTTCCCCCTTTTCCTCTTTTTGTGAGTGTGTATGTGTATGCTTCTGTGGGAGATTTTTGTCTGTATAGCTTTGCTTCCACCATTTGTCCTAGTGTTCTATCCGTCCTTTTTCTTTGTTTTGTTTTCTTAATAATTATTTTTTCATTTTAAAAACTTTGTTATATTTTATCTTACTTTATTTTATTTTACTTTATCTTCCTTCTTTTCCTTCCTTCCCTCCTTCCTTCCTTCCTTCTTCCCTCTCTCCCTCCTTTCTTTCTTTCTTACTTTCTACTTCTACTAATTCTTTCTTTCTACTTTTTCTCCCTTGTACTCAGCCGTGTGGATGAAAGGCTCTTGGTGCTGCAGCCAGGAGGCAGTGCTGTGCCCCTGAGGTGGGAGAGCCAGCTTCAGGACACTGGTCCACAAGAGACCTCCCAGTTCCACAAAATATCAAACAGTGAAAATCTGTCAGAGATCTCCATCTCAACACCAGCATCCAGCTTCACGCAACGACCAGCAAGCTACAGTGCTGGACATCCTATGCCAAACAACTAGCAAGACAGGAACACAACCCCACCCATTAGCAGAGAGGCTGCTTAAAATCAAAATAAGTCCACAGACACCCCAAAACACACCACCAGACGTGGAACTGCCCACCAGAAAGACAAGATCCAGCCTCATCCACCAGAACACCGGCACTAGTCCCCTCCACAAGGAAGCCTATACAACTCATCCAAAAACAACAGAATACACATTTTTCTAAAGTGCTCATGGAACATTCTCCAGGATAGATCATATCTTGGGTCACAAATCAAGTCTTGGTAAATTTTTAAAAATTGAAATTGTATCAAGAATCTTTTCTGACCACAACGCTATGAGGCTAGATATCAGTGACAGGAAAAGATGTGGTAGATAGCTAGTGGGAAGCAGCCGCATAGCACATGGAGATCAGCTCGGTGCTTTGTGACCACCTGGAGGGGTGGGATAGGGAGGGTGGGAGGGAGGGAGATGCAAGAGGGAAGAGATATGGGAACATATGGATATGTATAACTGATTCACTTTGTTATAAAGCAGAAACTAGCACACCATTGTAAAGCAATTATACTTCAATAAAGATGTGAAAAAATAAAGGAGATTCAAATCTATAAAAAAAATAAAAAGAAAATGTCAGTCTTGAAAAAAATTATTGGTGTAACCATGGCAAGAAAACATGCAGTGTAGGTACTCTCTTTAATAAAGAAAATCCCTGAACATGACCCCCTCAATTATCTGTCTTCAATTAGTATGATTTTTGTCATGGGTTTATGATGAACCTTTAAAAAGGCAGGATACAAAGTAGAGATGTATATCTCCATTTTTTTAAAAAAAAACAAAAAAGTAGAGTTAAATGTAATTTTAATCTAATTAAATTAGTTTTATTTGTTAAATAGTGCTTTAAGTATTAATAGGTTACTTTGATAAAAAAGGAAAACTATTAATAAAATATTTAACTTACTTAGTACAAGGAAATATTCCGTTTAATTCAAAAACATATATACAGCATCTACCTGGAGACAGGTCTACCTGTAGACATAATGGAGCCTATACCTTTTTAAAGGAGTTTACATCAAGTGTCACTTCCTCAAGCAAGACTTCCAGCATCCTGTAGACCAGGTCAGGTCTCTGTGACTCCCTCATAGCACCCTGCACTTCCCTTTTATAGCACTTCCCTTAACAGTCTTTTAATTGTTTTAAAATGATGTCAATGTCTGTCTTCCTCAGAACATCAGCTTCCTCAGGATTTCACTGTGTTTTGTTCACTAATACATTCCCAAATCTTGAACAGTGACTGGCACAGAGAATATCCTCAATAAATGTTTGTCAAATGACTATACAAATGAACATCAATAACTAACATAAAAGAAAGTAAGATGGAATGTAAGAGAGATAAGGTAAGAAAACAGAAAGATGGCTATGCATCTAATTGGTAAGATAAAGGAAAAATTCATCAAGTGGAAGACTTTTTTTTCAAAATCACATATTGTTGAATTCTTTCTCCAAGGAAAGGCATGACTATTTTGAAGAGCTTTTTATTGTTTGTAATAAATAGCCTTATTTAAGTATGATAGACATACAATAAACTTCACATGCTTAAAGTGTACAATTTAATAAGTTTAATGTTTCACATATACCTGTGAAGCCATAACCAAAATTAAGTTATCCATCACCCCAAATAAGTGTTCTTGTGCCTCTTTATATCCTCATATCCTTCTCTTCCTGAGTCCCAGTCTCTAGACAACCACTGTTCTCCTTTCTGTCACGCTGGATTAATTTGCATTTTCTAGAATGTTATATGAATGGACTCATACAGTATATACATTTTTTTGGTCTGGCCTCTCTCACTCAGCATAATTATTTTAAAATTCACTGATAACATTGCCTTTATTAATTTTTATTGCTGAATGGTATTACATTATGTGCCTACATCACAATTTCTTTATCCATTCACCTACTGACGGACAGACATTTAGGCAGTTTTTGGTTATTGCCAATAAAGTTGCCATCACATTCATATATAAGTCATTGTGTGGACATATGCTTTCATTTCTCTTGTATAAAAACCCAGGGGTAGAATGGCTGATGATATGATATATATATGATCAGATTTTTAAGAAACAGTTTACTGAAATGGGTATCTTTCTTTTATTGGAGTATAACTGCTTTACAATGTTGTGTTAGTTTCGGCTGTACAACGAAGTGAATCAGCTATATGTATACATATATCCCCTCCCTCTTAGACCTCCCTCCCACGCCCTTCCCCATCTCACCCATCTAGGTCATTACAGAGTACCGAGCTGAGCTCCCTGTGCTATACAGCAGGTTCCCACTAGCTATCTATTTTACACATGGTAGTGTATATATGTCAATCCTAATCTCCCAATTCATCCCATCCTCCCCTTCCCCGCCATGTCCACATATCCATTGTCTACGTCTGCGTCTGCATCTCTATTCCAGATGAACCTATTGGTTCATCTGTACCAGTTTTCTATATTCCACATATATGCGTTAATATATGATATTTGTTTTTCTCTTTCTGACTTACTTCATTCTCTATGACAGACTCTAGGTCCACCCATATCTCTACAAATGACCCAGTTTTGTTCCTTTTTATGGGTAATTCTCATTTTGCATTTCAAAGAGCAGTTTATGATAGTTCCAGGTGCTTCAAATCCTCACAAAACTTGGTATGGTCAGTCTTTTGAACTGTGCACATTCTGATAGGTATATGTTATTTTGTGCTTTTAGTTTGAATTTCCCTACCATCTAATGATATTGAGTATCTTGCCATATGCTTATTTTCATCCATAAATCTTCTTTGGTGAAGTTATCTCTTCCAACTTTTTACTTACATTTTATTATTTTTGTTTATTTCTTATAATTGAGTTTTGACCATCCTTTACATATTCTGAATATAAGTCCCTTATTAGATAATGTGATTTGCAAAAATATCCTGTAAGTCTGTTATATGCCTTTCATCCTCATAACAGTGACTTTTTTTAACATCTTTATTGGAGTATAATTTATTTGCACTGGTGTCTTAGTTTCTGCTTTATAACAAAGTGAATCACCTATACCTATACATATTTCCCCATATCTCCTCCCTCTTGTGTCTCCCTCCCACCCTCCTTAACCCACCCTTCTAGGTGGTCACAAAGTACCGAGCTGACCTCCCTGTGCTGTGCGTCTGCCTCCCACTAGCTATCTATTTTACATTTGGTATTATATATAAGTCCATGACATTCTTTCACTTCATCCCAGCATACCATTCCCCCTCCCCATGCCCTCAAGTCCATTCTCTAAATCTGAGTCTTTACTCCTGTCCTGCTGCTAGGGTCTTCAGAACAATTTTTTTATTTTATTTTTTAAGATTCCATACATATGTGTTAGCATATGGTATTTGTCCTTCTCTTTCTAACTTACTTCACTCTGGATGACATACTCTAAGTCCATCCACCTCACTGCAAATAACTCAATTTTGTTCCATTTTATGGCTGAGTAATATTCCATTGTATATATGTGCCACATCTTCTTTATCCATTCACCTGTTGATGGACACTTAGGTTGCTTCTATGTCCTGGCTATTGTAAATAGAGCTGCAATGAACATTGTGGTACATGACTGTTTTTGAATTATGGTTTACTCAGGGTATATGCCCAGAAGTGGGATTGCTGGGTCATATGGTAGTTCTATTTTTAGGTTTTTAAGGACCCTAATACTGTTCTCCATAGTGTCTGTATCAATTTACATTCCCAACAACAGTGCAAGAGGGTTCCCTTTTCTCCACACCCTCTCTAGGATTTCTTGTTTCTAGATTTTTTGATGATGGCCATTCTGACCAGTGTGAGATGATATTTCATTGTACCTTTGGTTTGCATTTCTCTAGTGATTAATGATGTTGAGCTTTGTTTCATGTGTTTGTTGGCAATCTGTATATATTCTTTGGAGAAATGTCTATTTAGGCCTTCTGCCCAGCTTTGGATTGGGTTGTTTTTCTGATATGGAGCTGCATGAGCTGCTTGTACATTTTGGAGATTAATACTTGGTCAGTTGCTTCATTTGCAAATACTTTCACCCACTGTGAGGGCTGTCTTTTGGTCTTTTTATGGTTTCCTTTGCTGTGCAAAAGCTTTGAAGTTTCATTAGGTCCCATTTGTTTATATTTGTTTTTATTTCCATTTCTCTAGGATGTGGGTCAAAAAGGATCTTGCTGTAATTTATGTCATGGAGTGTTCTGCCTATGTTTTCCTCTAAGAGTTTAATAGTGTCTTGCCTTACATTTAGGTCTTTAATCCATTTTGAGTTTATTTTTGTGTATGGTGTTGGGGAGAGTTCTAATTTCATTCTTTTACATGTAGCTGTCCAGTTTTCCCAGCACCACCTATTGAAGAGGCTGTCTTTTCTCCACTGTATGTTCTCTCCTTCTTTATCAAAGATAAGGTGACCATATGTGCGTGGGTTTATCTCTGGGCTATCTATCCTGTTCCATTGATCTATATTTCTGTTTTTGTGCCAGTACCATACTGTCTTGATAACTGTAGCTTTGTACTATAGTCTGAAGACAGGGAGCCTGATTCCTCCAGTTCCGTTTTTCTTTCTCAAGATTGCTTTGGCTATTCGGGGTCTTTTATGTTTCCATACAAATTGTGAGATTTTCTTCTTCTAGTTCTGTGAAATATGCCAGTGGTATTTTGATATGGATTGCATTGAATCTGTAGATTGCTTTGGGGAGTATAGTCGTTTTTCACAATGTTGATTCTTCCAATCCAAGAACATGGTAAATCTATCTATCTGTGTCATCTTTAATTTCTTTCAACAGTATAATTTTCTGCATATAAATCCTTTATATCCTTAGGTAGGATTATTCCTAGATATTTTATTCTTTTTGTTGCAGTGGTAAATGGGAGTGTTTTCTTAATTTCACTTTCAGATTTTTCATCATTAGTGTATAGGAATGCCAGAGATTTCTGTGCATTAATTTTGTATCCTGCTACTTTACCAAATTCATTGATTAGCTCTAGTAGTTTTCTGTTACCATCTTTAGGATTCTCTATGTATAGTATCATGTCATCTGCAAACAGTGACAGCTTTACTTCTTCTTTTCCAATTTGGATTCCTTTTATTTATTTTTCTTTTACTTCTCTGACTGTTGTGGCTAAAACTTCCAAAATTATGTTGAAAAATAGTGGTGAGAGTGGACAACCTTGTCTTGTTCCTGATCTTAGTCGAAATGGTTTCAATTTTTCACCACTGAGAACAATGTTGGCTGTGGGTTTGTCATATATGGCCTTTATTATGTTGAGGTAAGTTCTCTCTATGCCTACTTTCTGGAGAGTTTTTATCATAAATGGGTGTTGAATATTTTTGCAGAAAGCTTTCTCTGCATCTATTGAGATGATCATATGGTTTTTATCCTTCAATTTGTTAATATGGTTTATCACATTGATTGATTTGCATATATTGAAGAATCCTTGCATTCCTGGGATAAACCTCACTTGATCATGGTGTATGATCCTTATAATGTACTCTTGGATTCTGTTACCTAGTATTTTGTTGAGGATTTTTGCATCTATTTTCATCAGTGATATTGGCCTGTAATTTTCTTTCTTTGTGACATCTTTGTCTGGTTTTGTTATCAGGGTCATCGTGGCCTTGTAGAAAGAGTTTGGGAGTGTTCCTTCATCTGCTATATTTTGGAAGAGTTTGAGAAGGATAGGTGTTAGCTCGTCCCTAAATGTTTAATAGAATTCACCTGTCAAGCCATCTGGTCCTGGGCCTTTGTTTGTTGGAAGGTTTTTAATCACAGTCTCAATTTCAGTGCTTGTGATTGGTCTGTGTGTATTTTATATTTCTTCCTTGTTCAGTCTCAGAAGCTTGTGCTTTTCTAAAAATTTGTCTGATTCTTCCAGGTTGTCCATTTTACTGGCATATAGTTGCTTGCAGTAATCTCTCATAATCCTTAGTATTTCTGCAGTGTCAGTTGTTACTTCTCCTTTTTCATTTCTAATTCTATTGATTTGAGTCTTCTCCCTTTTTTTCTTGATGATTCTGGCTAATGGTTTATCAATTTTGTTTATCTTCTCAAAGAACCAGCTTTTATTTTTATTGATCTTTGCTATCATTTCCTTCATTTCTGTTTCATTTATTTCTGATCTGACCTGTATGATTTCTATCCTTCTGCTAAATTGGGGTTGTTTTGTTCTTCTTCCTCTAATTGCTAAAGGTGTAAGTATAGGTTGTTTATTTGAGATGTTTCCTGTTTCTTGAGGTAGGATTGTATTGCTATAAACTTCCCTCTTAGAACTGCTTTTGCTACATCCCATAGGTTTTTGGTCATCGTGTTTTCATTGTCATTTGTTTCTAGGTATTTTTTTACTTCCTCTTTGATCTCTTCAGTGATCTCTTGGTTATTTAGTAGTGTACTGTTTAGCCTCCATGTGTTTGTATTTTTTACAGTTTTTTTCCTGTCACTAATATCTAGTCTCATAGCATTGTTGTCAGAGAGATACTTGATATGATTTCAATTTTCTTTAATTTACCAAGTCTTGATTTGTGACCCAAGATATGATCATATCCTGGAGAATGTTTCATGAGCACTTGAGAAGAAACTGTATTCTGTTGTTTTTGGATGGAGTGTCCAATTAAGTCCATCTTGTTTAATGTATCATTTAAAGCTTGTATTTCCTTATTTATTTTCATTTTGGATTATCTGTCCATTGGTCAAAGTGGGGTGTTAAAATCCCCTACTATGAATGTGTTACTGTCAATTTCCCCTTTTATAGCTGTTAGCATTTGCCTTATGTATTGAGGTGCTCCTATGTTGGTTGCATAAATATTTACAATTGTTATATCTTCTTCTTGGATTGATTCCTTGATCACTATGTATTGTCCTTCTTTGTCTCTTGTAATAGTCTTTATTTTAAAGTCTATTTTGTCTGATATGAGAATTGCTACTCCAGCTTTCTTTTGATTTCCATTTGCATGGACTATCTTTTTCCATCACCTCACTTTTAGTCTGTATATGTCTCTCAGACTGAAGTGGGTCTCTTGTAGACAGCATATATACGGGTCTTGTTTCTGTATCCATTCAGCCAGTCGATGTCTTTTGGTTGGAGCATTTTATCCATTTACAGTTAAGGTAATTATTGATATGTATGTTGCTATTACCATTTTCTTAACTGTTTTGGGTTTGTTATTGTAGCTCTCTTCCTTCTCTTGTGTTTCCTGCCTAGAGAAGTTCCTATAGCATTTGTTGTAAAGCCAGTTTGGTGGTGCTGAATTCTCTTAGTTTTTGCATGTCTGTAAAGGTTTTAATTTCTCCATCGAATCTGAATGAGATTCTTGCTTGGTAGAGTAATCTTGTTTGTAGGTTTTTCCATTTCATCACTTTAAATATGTCCCGCCACTCCCTTCTGGCTTGAAGAGTTTCTTCTGAGAGATCAGCTGTTAACCTTATGGGGTTTCCCTTACATGTTATTTGCTGTTTTTCCCCTTGCTGCTTTTAATATTTTTTCTTTGTATTTAATTTTTGATACTTTGATTAAGATGTGTCTTGGCATGTTTCTCCTTGGACTTATCCTGTATGGAACTCTCTGTACTTCCTGAACTTGACTATTTCCTTTCCCATATTTGGGAAGTTTTCAACTATAATCTCTTCAAATATTTTCTCAGTCCCTTTCTTTTTCTCTTCTTCTTCTGGGAGCATTATAATTCGAATGCTGGATGATTTAATATTGTTCCAGAGCTCTCTGAGACTGTCCTCAATTCTTTTCATTCTTTTTTATTTATTCTGCTCTGCGGTAGTTATTTCCACTATTGTATATTCCCGGTCACTTATCCGTTCTTCTGCCTCAGTTATTCTGCTATTCATTCCTTCTAGAGACTTTTAAATTTCATTTATTGTGTTGTTCATCATTGTCTGTTTGCTCTTTAGTTCTTCTAGGTCCTTGTTAAACGTTTCTTGCTTTTTTCTCCATTCTATTTCCAAGATTTTGGATCATCTTTACTATCATTACACTTAATACTTTTTCAGGTAAACTGCCTATTTCCTCTTCATTTCTTTGGCCTGGTGGGTTTTTACCTTGCTCCTTCATCTGCTGTGTGTTTCTGTCTTCTCATTTTGCTTAACTTACTGTGTTTGGGGTCTCCTTTTTGCAGGCTGCTGGTTCGTAGTTCCCATTGTTTTCGGTGTCTGCCCCCAGTGGCTAACGTTAGTTCAGTGGGCTCTGTAGGCTTCCTGTTGGAGGGAAATGGCGCCTGTGTTCTGGTGGATGAGGCTGGATCTTGTCCTTTTGGTGGGCAGGACTGAGTACAGTGGTGTGTTTTGGGGTGTCTGTAACCTTATTATGATTTTAGGCAGCCTCTCTGCTAATGGACGGGGTTGTGTTCCTGTCCTGCTAATTGTTTGGCATAGGGTGTCCAGCACTGTAGCTTGCTGGTCGTTGAGTGGAGCTGGGTCTTCAAGTTGAGATGATGTTCTCTGGGAGAGCTTTCGCCCTTTGATATTACATGGAGCTTGGAGGTCTCTTGTGGTCCAATGCCCTGAACTCGGCTTTCCCACCTCAGAGGCACAGACCTGACATCCAGCCACAGCACCAAGACCCTGTCAGCCAGATGGCTCAGAAGAAAAGGAAGAAGAAAAGAAAGAAGGAAAAAAATAAAATACATTAAAATAAAAAAATTTTTAAATAAAAAAATTAAAAAGTATTAAAGAAAGAAAAAAGCAACCAAACCAAAAAAACAAATCCAACAATCATAACAAGTGCTAAAAACTATACTAAAAAAAACAAAAAAACAAAAACCGGAGAGACAGAACCCTAGGAGAAATCATAAAAGCAAAGCTATACAGGGCTTTCCTGGTGGCACAGTGGTTGAGAGTCCGCCTGCCGATGCAGGGGACACGGGTTTGTGCCCCGGTCCGGGAAGATTCCACATGCCGCGGAGCAGCTGGGCCCGTGAGCCATGGCCGCTGAGCCTGTGCGTCCGGAGCCTGTGCTCCTTAATGGGAGAGGCCACAACAGTGAGAGGCCCACATACCGCAAAAAAAAGAAAAAAAGCTATACAGACAAAATCACACAAAGAAGCATCCACATACACACTCACAAAAAGAGAAAAAGGAAATATTTTTTTTTTTAAAAGGAGGAAGAGAGCAACCAAGTCAATAAACATATCTAGCAATGATAATAAACTCTAAATACTAAACTAAGCATAAAACCAGGAACAAATTAGATGCAGGAAGCAAACCGCAAGCCTACAGTTGCTCCCCAAGTCCACCACCTCAATTTTGGTATGATTGGTTGTCTATTCAGGTACTCCACAGATGCAGGGTACATCAAGTTGGTTGTGGCGATTTAATCTGCTGTTCCTGATTTCCCTTTCTCTTCTTTGTTCGCACAGCTCCTGTGGTTCAGCTTTGGATTTGGACCCGCCTCCACGTGTAGGCCACCTGAGGGCGTCTGTTCTTCGCTCAGACAGGATGGGGTTAAAGGAGCAGCTGATTAGGGGGCTCTGGCTCACTCAGGCTGCGGGGAGGGAGGGGTACAGAGTGCGGGGCGGGCCTGCGGCGGCAGAGACCGGCATGACGTTGCACCAGCCTGAGGCGCGCCGTGCGTTCTCCCGGGGTAGTTGTCCCTGGATCACGGGACCCTGGCAGTGGTGGGCTGCACAGGTTCCCTGGAGGGGAGGTGTGGAGAGTGGCCTGTGCTCGTACACAAGCTTCTTGGTGGCGGCAGCAGCAGCCTTAGTGCCTCATGCCCGTCTCTGGGGTCCGCGCTTTTAGCCGCGGCTCACATCCGTCTCTGGAGCTCCTTTAAGCAGCACTCTTAATCCCCTTTCCTCGTGCACCAGGAAACAAAGAGGCAAGAAAAAGTCTCTTGTCTCTTCTGCAGGTCCAGACTTTTTCCCAGACTCCCTCCCGGGTATCTGTGGCACACTAGCCCCTTCAGGCTGTGATCACACAGCCGACCCCAGTCCTCTCCCTGGGATCTAAGCTCCTAAGCCCGAGCCTCAGCTCCCAGCCCCCGCCTCCCACCCAGCGGGTGAGCAGACAAGCCTCTCGGGCTGGTGAGTGCTGGTCGGCACCGATTCTCTGTGCGGGAATCTCTCCACTTTGCCCTCTGCACCCCTGCTGCTGCGCTCTTCTCAGTGGCTTGGAAGCTTCCCCCCTCCGCCACCCTCAGTCTCTGCCCGCGAAGGGGCTTCTAGTGTGTGGAAACCTTTCGTCCTTCACAGCTCCCTCCCACTGGTGCAGGTCCCGTCCCTCTTCTTTTGTCCCTGTTTATTCTTTTATCTTTTGCCCTACCCAGGTACGTGGGGGGTTTCTTGCCTTTTGGGAGGTCTGAGGTCTTCTGCCAGTGTTCAGTAGGTGTTCTGTAGGAGTTGTTCCATGTGTAGATATATTTCTGATGTATCTGTGGGGAGGAAGGTGACCTCCGTGCCTTAGTCCTCCGCCATCTTGAAGATCTCCTAATAGTGTCTTTTGAATAGCAGAAGTTTTTCATTTGATGAAGCCAGAGTGATGGCTTAAATAACCGCAGAAGCTGTAGAGAATCCTGCCTGACTAGGTAACTGGTTGCCTTTTGATTTACCAAAAGGAAGTGGAGTCACTGCTTCCAGAAATCATGTTCAAAAGCAAATAATTTGAATCTGTATCACTAATCATCATGCTGTCCCCTCAGTTCTAATTTTCAAACTAGAAAAGTAGAGCAATAATATCTTGCAGGAGTTATAGCATGTACGCTTCCCGGGCCTGCACAACACCGTAGTATTAAGCATTCACTAAGTAAACAATCTGTCTCAGAAGACTTCTATCCACCCAAGTGTACTACTGATTTTTCAGCACCATCTCTCTGTGGGTTTAATGGTGATAATCCAATAAGGAATATGGCTTAGAAAGAAGCTGTTACCTTAGTAGTTCTGCAGACTTTATGTGGACTATAGAAAACCTATTCCCTGGACATTTGGCTAATTGCACCCTGTCATCGAGGTTCAGGTATCCCTTTGTTTTTGCAAAATCACTTGGAATAAGCCATTAACTTTCTATTAGGCCAGCATTAGTGGATTCAGTGTGTTGATCCTCTTCTGATAGAAAATTTATATGCAATAAATAATTTAACACTGAAATTTACATTACACAGAAATTTCCTGGTATGATATCAGGGATTATTATCTGGAACAAATTACAGGCAAAAAAAAAAAATCATTTGTACAATAGTCATACACCAAAGATAGGGTTTAGAAAATCAACATTAAACTAACAGACCATAAAATGACAGTAGGCAGTGTTAATTCAAAGGGCAAAATCACCAAGTGTCTTATTTAAACATTGACACAAAATAGTAATAAGTTATATTTGAAAAATCAGTATGCTTTTAAAATTAAAGAAAAGGCAACAAGAAGGAAAAAACTCACAAGGGCTTTTAAAAAAATTATTTATTTAAAATTATTTGTGCCCCTTTAGCACAGTTTCATTTCTTACTTGTGAATGGGAGAATCATTCTAGATAAAAGAGGAGATTCAGCATTAAATATACACCAAATAATATGCAATAATCTATGTCAGAGAAAGAACAAGAACTTTGATGTTACCAGAAGAATAAAACACACATACCTTTCTAGACTTAGAAATATTATAGCTATATATTTTCATCTCAATATATTTCCTTTTCTAATAGAAATTTTACTAAAAATATCAACTATCATCAAAGGCAATATATGATAATTTAGGTAGATTCCCAGAAATGTTTTCTAATCAATGGCTGCTACGAAAATGAGAGGAGGAAATGCATTATTGCAACATTAAGCAATTAAGAAATATTATCAAATTAGGGTGTCCAAAGAATGTTAAAAGTTGGCATAATAAAATTTTCCTCCCTGTCTTGGGTCAAGCATCACTATTTAATTCACAATACTTTAAAAATAACATCAATGTGATTTTCCTCTCAGCTTTCAACCAGAGTGTAAACAACACTTTCTCCTGGGCATACGGAATGGGGGAAAAAAATCTCTTTCTATTCCTACCAGAATCTAAGCTAAGTTTGCCCAGAGCTGGCAGAGACTTTCGTGTCGAGTCTCAGAAGTCACCCACAGAACAAATTCCACAAACAAAAAAGCAATGTATCAATATGTCAAAACAGAAGTTGTGGTGTGGTAGCTGTGTGACAGGAGTATGTCACCAGCATAGCATTTAAGGTATCTAGATTCCCGTCATCACCTATCATATCAGTTCACCACCCACAGCGTAACGAAGCCATGGGGGAAGACAGATTTATTTTCCCCTCGTCCTCCTCCAAACATGTTAGAACTAAAATAGAGCTGGGGGTGAGATTCTCTGGTGAGTGTCGACCCTTCTGACTGGAATAATGAAAACATCACAAAATCTGTAATTCACGGTCCTTTTCCTATAACCCATTTTGAGTGAGACTTGGCAAGGGACACTTGAGATCTATGTGAGCTCTGTCAGGAAGGCCCTTTTGCATCGGAAGTATCAGTCTGGGCCAAGGCAGCAAAGAGCTGGCTCTGGTCCTTACATTTGGAAGGAAGTTAATGGTGGGAACTGGATGGCAGTCTCTGCTTCCATTAAATAGTAAGTATGAGTATCTTTCAGCAGACATTAAGACCGATACAAATATCTTTGAAGTAGAGACATCAAATATCACCTAAGGGTGTCATGGGATGTCACATAGAGCCAAAAAGATAGTGTAGGGAGAAGGCTTTGTAATATGTGACTGGTAGTAACAACCAACATTTTGGTGGGATTTGCAGTTTATAAGGCACTTTAACCTTCTTCTTCTGCAAAATAGGGTTTATAATATTACCCACATCATAGGACTGCTGTGAGAATTGAATCAGTTAAAACTTGCAAAGAATCTGAAATAGTGCCTAGTACATACAATATTACATATTTATTACACATGTTAACATTATTGCCGTCGTTACTATTAGTTGTTATACTCCCCTATAACTTTATTATCCCAACGTTACATATGAGAAAACTAAACTTTTCTAACTGTAGATTTTGTGTTCTTTCTGATACACCATACTGTTTTAATAATAGCAAACATTACTATTATTGCTAATACAGTTAGCACTTACACGGTGCTTAAATGTGCTGAGCCTTTCATATATGTTAGCCCTTTTAATTCTTGCTGCTATCATATAGTCTTATCCACATTTTAGTAAGGAAATGACAGAACCCCAGAGAACCTAAATAGGTTTACCAAAGTCATGCAGTTTAGCTAGGGTTTGAACACAAGCCACGTTGCCTAAAAGCTTAAACTCTTACTATTCTCACTATTGTCTCCTATTTTACTACAACCACTCCAGGATTTGTTGGTTTTTCAAATGAGTCATCAGTTGACACATGCATCAAATAGATGGGCCTTAGAAGACTTCATATTCTTTCTCTTGCCCCAGCCTGATCCAACAAGGAAGAAGCCATGATCTCATGGTGCTATGCTTTCAAGTCACTAGCCATCCTCAAAATACCAGTCCTACTCTTTGACGTGTAACTCTTAGTTTTGCTGGAGGCAGGCGGCGGAGAGGGTAGTTCTATGCATTGTAGGACATTAAGCAGCACCCCTAACCTGTATCCATTAGATAGAACACACCATCATCCCAATGGTGACAGCCAAAAGTGTCCTCAGACAGTGACAAATGTCCCCTGGGGGACAAAATCGCCCCTTGCTGAGGATCACTGATCTAGAGTTCCTTGTTAAAAATGTTCACATCTCTTAGGAGATGACAGGCTTTATCCAATGATAAGGATTTAAACCCAGATTGTAAGGAAGAATTTGGTCCAGGTTAATTTGGGGAAGATGAGAAATGTCAGCTGGGACAAGACTGGCTGGAGGCCACAGAGATAAACTTCAGCTTAAATTAGTTCAACAAACATTCACCAAGTGCTGACCTGCCTCTGGGCTATGCACTGGAGCCATAAGAAGAAAGCAGAACAGCTCCGACCCCAGGACCACCATCAGGCATCACCTCCTCCAAGTCTGCCTGAAGCCCTGCCACATCGATGCCCTCAGATGGTTAATTCCCGTGATTTTTAGTTTGCTGACTCACCACTTCTTCTCCCTGACTGCAATTGTCTGGCAGACGGGAAATGGATTTAAACTTTTAGCAAAAAGGCACAAAGTAAAAAGCTATGTTCCCTGAGGTCACAGCGCTGGCTATCTAACCTCAAAAACATGGAACTCCACTTGGATAGAAGGAAAAAGTTCTTCTGAGACCAAAATTTTGGCAGTCTAAAAGTGTTTCACCTCCAAAGTTTACTTCAGCTATTTTAGGAGTTCTTTAGGGGTTTTTTTTGTTTGTTTTTATTTCTGTTATTTTTTTCTGTATAATTTTTAATAAGCTTGGTTTTTTCATTGCCTTAGAGCCAGACTATATGAGTTCAAACCCTAACTCTGCCACTTACTATGTGTGTGCCCTTGGGCAGATTACTCAAACTCTCTGGGCCTCACTTTCTTCTGAAAATTAAGAGAAACAACAGTACCAATATTATTAAGGTAATTGTGAAGATTAAAAAATCAGCTAATATTTATTAAACACTTAGAACAGTTTCTAGCACATAGAAAACATTTAATAAATGTTACTCTTATTGTTACTCTTATTAATAAAGTTACTCTTATTGTTGTTGTTATTAGCATCATTAATAGCTAGCATTCAGGCATCCATTGTGTGCATACCTCTGTGTTAGACATCTTAGATTTGTTATCTTTTTTCGTCTCCACAGAAATCCTATGATGTATTACTGTCTTCATATTGTAGATATAAAACTTGAGATTCAAAAAATAAATAATTTGCCCAAAGTAATGCAATTAGTAAATGGTGAATCCAGAAGCCCTCGGTCCCCAGATCAGAATAAGTTAATTAATAAGAACTAAGAATAGAGGAAAAGGTAGCAATTAGACATTGACCACAGGATGAGAAGGGCATTACACTTAATGGTTTAGAACAAAGTCTTCAGAGGCAAGCATTTGGACAGGCTGAGTGTGTGGTGTCATTTGGACAGGCTTATTTCATAAATGGTTGATCTTTTGTCTAAGTTTTTGCCATCTAAAAGGACATACTTCTGTTCTTTTGAAATTTTAGTTATGACGGAAAATATGAGGTAAAAGATACTAAGCAAAGAGTTACAGAGATCCTTGGAAAAAACTTCATCTATTCTCCATTGAGTGTATGTATATAATCATCTCTGTTATGAGTTGAATTGTGTCTCTCAACATTCAAATGTTGAAGTCCTAACTGTCTTAGAATGTGACCTTATTGGAAAATAGGTTTATTGCAGATGTAATTAGTTAAATAAAGATGAGATCATACTGGAGTGGGCTGGGGAAATTTGGAGACAGACAGGCATAGAGAGGAAATGATATGAAGAGACATGCATACAAGTAGAAGACAGCCATCTACAAGCAAAGAAGAGAGGTCTGGAAGAAATCCTTCCCTCACAGCCCTCAAAAAAACCCAACTCTGCCAACATCTTGATTTCAGACTTTTAGCCTCTAGAACTGTAAGACAATAAATGCCTCTTGTTTAACCCCCCAGTTTGCAGTACTTTATTACAATAGCCCTAGCAAACTAATACAATTACCACCTGTATGAGTGACAGAGACTACGTTATATTGCAGTAACAGATGACACCCACAGGATCTTATTCCAACAAGTTATTTCTCTCTCACACAAACTCTGCAACTCTCCAGGGAGGCTGTCCTCTACGCAATGGTTCAGCATTTCAGGCTATTTCCATCTTGTGACACCTTCAGTCCAACACACTACTTTAAGATTTTCCACAACATGGGAGAGAGCCCTGGAGGGTCTCACACAGCAATTAAATGTCATATCTGCCATTGCCCAGAACAGTTTTCCAAATGTAAGGGAGATGATAAAGATAGGCATTCTGTGTCCAAGAAGAACAAGAAAACAATAACACCCCCATACCAACTACATGCTCAGTACTGGACACACCAAAGTTTAAAAAAACAGACATGGCTCTCACCCTTACATAAATTACAATATAAAGGTAGAAGCACAGTTGATACATGAAAAACAAATGCAGAAATAATTCAAAAGGCAATAAGTGCCTTGAAGGAAACAGGGTACTCGCAGGAAACAGGATGATGAATAACAAAGGCGGAGAGGTGGATATTCCCTCTGAGATGACATTCAAGATGAGACTGTTTGGATGAAAAAGAACCATCTATGCAAAGAGCAGGAAGAAGAGTGCTCCAAGAACAGGCTTTTTTACACATTATAATACCAAACACAAAGTGCTTACTGTGTGCCAGGAGCTGTTCCATGTACTCTAAACATAAAAATATATTTAACCCCATTTTACAGATGAGGAAAGAGAAAGAGAGGTAAAGTGACTTTCCTTAGGTCACACAGCTAGTAAGCAAGAGAGCAAAGATTCAAACTCAAGCACTCTTGTTCCAGAGTCTATGCGCTTAACCACTATGCCTACCACCTATGGATATGAAGAGCTTGGCTTGTTTAAGGACCTTAATGAAAGACAGGATGAGGGAAGAGTGAAGAGAAAAATGGCTTGAAGGGTGTAGGAAAGTTTATCAACACGGACTAGTTCATGCAGGGCCTTATAGGTCCTTGCAAAAGTTTAAATTGTATCCTTAAGGGCAATTTGAAGTCACTTGAGCTTTAAGAAGAGCTGTAAAGTGAAAAAATTTACATGTTAAAAGACTATTCTGAGAATTGTGTTGGGTCTAGACTGAAATCTGGAAAGCCACTAGATAGCTAAAACTAGACCTTATATTAGTTTTCTATTGCTGCTGTGACAACTTAGCAAACTTTGGTGCTTAGATAACACAGATTTATAATTTTACAGTTCTATATGTCAGCATCTGACAGGCACCTCACTGGGCCAAGATCTAGTTGTAGAGTCCTTTCTGGAAGCTGTAGAGGAGAATCAGTTTCTTGCCTTTCTCATTTTCTAGAGGCTGCCTGCTTTCCTTGGCTCATGGCCCCCTTTCAACATCTTCAAAACCAGCAACTTCAGACCATCTGGCCAAGTACTTTTCATGCTGCCACCTTTCTGACTTTCTTCAGATTTCCCCTTCCACTTTTAATGACCCTTGTGATTACATTGGGCCCACCCTAATAATCCAATGTAATCTCTCTCTTTTTAAAATCAGCTGATAAACATTAATTTAATCTGCAACTTTAATTCCTTTTGCCCTGTAAACTAACACATTAACAGGTTCCCAGGATTAGGCCAGAGACATCTTTGGAATGTCATTATTCTGCCTACCACACTCCTAAGACTATCAAGAATGGTTTGACTTAATAAACCATGGTATAATCTTACAATGAATTTCTTGGCAACCATTAAAATCAAAAAAGTTTATGACATGGAAAGGTGACGTGGAAAGATTTATGTAATGAAGTGCTAGGTAATGTGAACTCCATCATCTCCCACCACTGGATTTCTTCCAGATGGTTAAGTCAATAAAGATAGGTAAGAAAATGTTTGCTTTCTTTACACAGATTGTGAAAGTGCCACCTGGAAAGAGCAGGCACGTCAGTATCCAGAATATCACCTATCTGGCACCTTTGACCTAAATCCTTTCCCACAGAACCTCAGTCTTTGTCCTCTGCACAGACTCCTCCCACATTCTGTTCTAGTTCCCTTCTCTCTCATAGTCTCAAGAATTTCAAGTCTGCCCATTCTTTCCTCCTGTACCATATCTTTGTTTCCATATAGCTTGTTGACCAAAATATACTTTTCTTAATGACCAAGTCATATTTTTTATTCTACTGATTTAACCCTGTTTTGCACACCAAAATATAAAATTTTAAATAATAGGTTCCCTGACATGTATGACCACCTACAGACCCACCTAGAAAATGCTCTTGCCAAAAACATTCATCAGTCTATCAAAATCTCTTAATTGTAATATAATGTTTCCCTCTGATGAGGATCATCCATTAGGATCACCTGTTGCATGTCCTCCTAAATTTTAGCTCCCAATAAAAAGCTGTATTTCTCTATCTTCTTTATTCCAGACCAACATCAAAGTAAAAAGGGAGTTTACATCACAGCATTTGTAGTATGAAAATGTGTAAGTGTGCTTGGTTGTGTGTTGGTATGTGTGTGGGTGTATGCATATGGGTGTGAATGCATTCAAGAGTCCACAAAGATATGCACCCACTCCTGGTCAATATTTACCTCTAGGTGGGGAATATAAATGAGAATCAAGTATTATACCTTTCCTTGTTTCAAAATAAATATGCATTTAAAAGAGAGAAAAGTCATTTCCATTTATAAGTAACTGTGCATCTAAAGAGAATCAGGGTTATTGGTGCATCCCATACCTTCTGTGTGTGACTCAATGTATTTCACGGCACCGCTAACAGACCCACACTCTGCTATCTCTGGGCCCCTGGTCATACTGGACTCTATCCTCAGGTGTGTGAGAAACACTGTCCCAGATTAAATAAATAAATAAACCGATGTTGAAAACTAATAAAATTAGCATCAACACATCAACAGGATACCAGCAGCACCCAAACTCGATAAAGGGAAAAGAGTCCATTTTTGCCTCATTCACTTTCTGAGGAAGACTGTTTGTACTTCATTGATTTTCCTCTCCTCATTAAATAATGTTCACCTGCTCATTTAATTTGAGGTTGTGGAGTTAGGGATTATACATCACTTTTTGTTTATTTTCTGTACCCATTTTTCCCTTTGTTTCTTAACTCTTTAGTGTACAATAACCATAACTTCCACCTAGCACCTAAAGCTGAAATGAAGTTCACCAAGGCTTAACAGAGCTTTTGATGTAGAGCCTGCAAAGTAATTTTAAAAGCATGTGTATGTACTAATAAGCTTCTTGACACGGCCTCTCCCTTTCTTCCAACTAGACAGCATTCCTAGCAATTCCTTAATTTCTTAGATAAAAATTAGGTACATGGACTTTTACATTTTAAGGAGTTTAGGGAAAGAAACTGGAGAGGCATACACACTGAAGCAACAAAATAAGCCAAGTTATACAGACTGCAAAAAAAGCGACATTTATTGTCCCTGCCGTATGGTTACAAGAATCTTCTTAGCAAACTGTACTTCATTTTTTGTAATCAGGAGAATCAGGCTTAGCTCAATAAATCTTATACCCACATTTTGTCCCAGTTATTTCTAGCTAAAAAATAAACTGATTTACCCTACTTCTTTTTAACATGTTTCACTCTTTCAAAAGGCAGTAAAAATGCTAGAGTAGCACAGATGTTATACTCATTTATTCCACAAAATTAATATTGTATTCCTCCTATGGGCCAGGTACTCTTCTAGGTATTGAGGATAATAACTAAACGAGAAACCCTGCCCCAAGGGAGATTGTGTTTGAGAGGGGAGAGACAAGGAATAAAAAATATATAGCTGTAAATATATGGCTTTTATCTAGAAAAATGAAATGGGGAAAATAAAGCAGAGTTAAGGAGACAGGAAATGCCAAAGTTCAGGGGTAAGGTAAGAACAGATGTTACTTTTCTTTAGCATGGTCACTGGTAGGTTGGAACGTGGTTGGCTGATTTCCCTAACAGTGTTACTCTTTACCTATAAACACATTCACTCTTCGTCATTAAAAACTCCAAACTTAAATGTGTCTCTAAACTCCCTTTCCTTGAACTTACCACCCATTGTCTCTCCTTGACTTCAAAGCCAGCTTTTATAAAGACAATCCACATGCAATTCATGCCCATTTCTTCACTTCCATTCAGTCTTAAAACCTCTGCAGTGTGACTGTCCCCACCTCACCAAGGAAGCTGCTCCAGCAAGATCATCATGGCCTCCCAACTGCCCAGCTGCCTCAGGCTCCTTTTACCTCTCTGTGGCATTACCATAACTTCCTCAGTGAAATTCTCTCTTCTACTCTCATACGTGTTCTCCTACTTCTCCCATCTTGCTAGATCATCTATCATCTTCTCCATGAACTAACCCTGGCCTCCCATACCACACCCAAAACAGAGGTAGAACTCTTTAATTTCTACCTTTAACTGTTTCTCGAACTCAAATTTGAATTTTTGAGTCCAAAATATTACTAATATAGCTAACACTAAGCATGTGACAGGTTGATTCACTATGATTTACATAACTTAAGTCATTTTATTATCACAACAACCCATGAGATAAGTACTTCTATTATGCCCTGTTTACAGGTGAAAAGAACAAAAACAGAAGGATACTATAAGTAAAGGGGATTTGAAAAACTGCTTGGTACTGGAGTCTGAAATGGGACATCTGCTCTTCCCTAGACTAACCTACACCAGACACAGAGATGCTAGCAGTAAGGCCTGCTCCAAGAGCTTTATAGACTTAGACTCAGCCTTAGATGAGAGGGGAGTGAAGAATGCAAAGAGCCAGCAGGCACGCAGATCAGGAGAGAGTAAGAATGTAAAGCAGGAAGTTTCTATTTTACCGCCAAGATAAACATAAAATGATGGAAAGGAGCCTTATAAATATGGGTTTGATTAATTAATAAAATTTTTGAGACTATCACAATAACCACATGTCACGGTTGAAAGGATCTGAGTCCATGGATGAAGGTCTTCTATAATATCCTAAGCATCCCTGCTTCAATCACTCCAGTTATCGTGCTGGTATCTGTTTCTCATTTACTCTTACTCATTTGCCCTGGTTCTGTTTTATGGAGACAAAGATAAGACATCTAATCAACTCTCCCACATGAGAGTTCAAGATATTGTAGTCAATCGTAAACTAGTTCCGGCCTAGACTAGACGTCTCCAGTTTCTGCATGTGGGCTATGATTTCCTGCCTTCTCACTGTCCAGGCCTTTTCCTCTGGACCTCCACTCATCTGCCACTCATCTTCTCCTCCGTCGTATCCAAACCTGGACATAGTACTATAGTTTCCAGGCCTCTCCAGTGCTGAGGCTAAAACTATTACGTCTGCATTGAAGAAAACAGTAGTCTTCTGTTAATGTAACTCACCATTTTACTTTGAGGAAGCAGCCACATGATACGATTGCTTCATATTAAGCTTCTGGTTAATGAAAACCTCCGAGTTTTTGTTAGTTTTGTTTATTTGTCTTTTTATGTCTGCCTGTTAATACTGCTACTGTGTAGCTGTGGCTTACCCAAGTTCCACATGTCTAGTAGTTTGGGGTTTTTTTCCAAAAATGTATATAGAGCTACAGATTTACTCCTAAAGAATTTTATTTTACTATACTTACTCAATATTTCAGCCTATTGAAAGTCACTTAAATTTCTGATTCTGTCATACTGGTCATTTCCTCCAGCATCATTTCCAGCATGCATTCACTCATCAATGCAGATACACCCTGAAATGCTTCTTTAACCAAGTTTATGTGACTCATTGAACCTAAAAGTTAAGAAATTGCATTTCTTATAAAGATTCCCTAAGTATCTCAGATGTCTCACTTTTCAGACTGGCCCACTCTTAATTAGTGTAAATTATTGAGGCTCTTCAGAAATTATATCAGTGCAATTTGTCTGCAATCTGTAAAGTGATTTGCCATTGCATCTGGCACTGACAGTTGGCAGCAAGTGTATTTCACTTTTAAATGGTCTGGTGACAGTTGATAACTGTCATTCAGTCAGATCCTGAGTACAGCTCCTGTCTTAAAGTGAGGCATACTCAAAGACGAGACAATGGAATTGGCCAACAGACTCTTGGATGTATCCAGAGGGGACCCAACAAATCATTTATTCTGGGTGTTACTCCTGATATCACTGAGTACATATTAGTCTAAGGTATCAAACATTAAAATATAATAGATATTTTTAAAATGCATTCTCCATTAATAATCTAATTCTTATGTTTATTACTGTGACTTTTTGCTTCCCAAACACACTCCTGCTCATTTTGGAGGGACAGAAGCATTTTTTATCCTATACTGGTAATATTAAACCTCCTCCCACAAAGGTTGGAGAAAAAGAGACAATTAGAATGAGGTTGGCAGAGGTAAACATGGTCAGGATTTATGAAAGTATTAGTGGAAAACTGAGAGATCAGCTATCACCATTTGTTTTTAGAAATAACAGATGTTTTTTTGAGCATCATTTATGGCATATGACGGGAACTATGGAAGGGACTATGGACAATACATAAATAAATAAGGGTTATTCCCTGCACTCAAAGGGTTCCCAATCTAATGAAAAAAAAGAAGAGATAAACACTTGTTAATAACAGATGAAGAAAAATACAATAAATATAGCAATACATATTGCTATGTCTTTGGAAAAAAATAATAGAAAAGATTCGTAGGGGGTTAATGTTATGAGTTGAGGTGGCTGGGATTGATTAACATTTTTAAGATGCAGATGAGAATGTTTTTCTGGGGGAGGCACTATTTGAGCAAGGGTTGGTGGGGATAGTTTAACTTCAAAAAATGATAAATTACGTGCATAAGGAACAATAGAAACTGATAATTTACATTCTCTAACATTTCTTCTTCAATCAATAAATTATTGATTAGAATTGAACAGACATTCACTCAGCTGTGATGACAACAAAAGGCCTAGAAGAAGAAATACTCTGCCCTCTAAACAGATTAAAACCCAGCAGAAGAGACCAAAGAAATATATATGAAAAAAACAGATGAGATGATAATTAAATAAAAACTTGTACATTTGTATGGAACCTACAATATCAGTGCTGGAGTGAATGGCATGATTAATCCACATGGGGCTGAATTTTTTATATCTAAAATATATACAATTATTATATAATATAATTATATATTTTAATATATATTAAGATTTTACTTACATATTTACATTGAAATTATTCCCAAAATTGGATTATAAGATACCTAATTTTAAATTCCTTGGAATCAGGTTCCTATAACATGGTTGTTATTTCATTATCTTTTTCTTAGAATGAAGAATTTATCCTCACTTTTATTCTGCATATGAGTTTCTATAAAGCCTTTGTTTCAAGGAAAATATATACTGGGCTGGGACCTTTTATGTTCTGTGTTTCAAGAATTCTAATTGTTATTCAAGGGTTTCTTTAACATTCTGTATAATGAAGAAGAGTATTACTCTTTAATCATTGCTTGATGGATTACAATCAGCATGTCTAGACAAAGTGAGTTCACGTTTTTCTCCCAAGAAAATTAGCAAGCAACAAATATGAAGGTTGTCCACTTTTTTTGCAAAGGATGCTTCAAGAGTTTCAGTACCTCAAGCTCTTGGAAGATGACAAATCGATCGATAATAATCTTCTATGTTTAACTGATTTCAAGGTATCCTCTGCATGTACACAGTTACTACTACCAATGAGGCTGCTACCTTAGGCTTCCTTCAGAGTTTAATACTTTTCTACTGATGGAAAGAATATTCAGTGTTTAAGGATCTGAAGAATAACCTATTTATGCTGAATAAACTGCTCCTTTAATATACTATTGTTTTGTTCTTAGCACTTAGCTTTAGTAATGCACTTAAGACAAATCAGTGAGATCACAGAGAAAAGTCGTACATGAATTTTATCTATACTGAACTTAGAAACCTCCTTGAATAGTATCTAAAAGGCAAATCAGTTACTCCCTCTCTTTTCATCCATGTGATTATTAAGATGCATATCTTTATGCAAGGACAGTGTAGGTGGTAAATATTTGCTCTCCCTAATATCTGAAGTTCTGCAAGATTGCATAATCTAGGAGAAGAAACAAACATATAAACAAAAAAATCACAATCCACTGCAGTGGATACTTGTCATTGTAACAAATATCTCCAACTAGGACACTTAGGAGGGACTTTATAGAGGAGATAAGATTTCAAATAAGTTTTGAAGAATGAGAAGCTGTTCATCAGGTGGATAGGGAGAAGGGTATATTTAAAGAAGATAAAAAGCATGTACAAAGCCAAGAAGGGATGACAAATCTTGGCATATTCAGAAGGGAACGGGGTATCCTAGTGGTTTACGTGTCCTGATGTCTCAGTTCAGGCTGCTGTAAGAGAGTACAGTAGATTGGGTAGCTTAGAAACAACAGAATTTTTTTCCCTCTCATTTCTAGAGTCTGGAAATCCAAGATCAGGATGCCAGCATGGTTGGGCTTTGGTGAGTTATCTTCCAGGTTGCAAACGGCCACTTTCTCATGGTAACCTCACATATCAGACAGTAGAGAGGGAAAGCAAGCTCTCCTGTTTCTCTTACTAGGGCATTTATCCCAGTCATGAGAGTTCCACCCTCACGAACTCATCTAATTCTAATTACCTCCCTAAGGTCCCACCTCCTGATACCATCACACTCGGGGTCCGGTTTCAACATATGAATGGGGTGTGGGGGGACACAAACATTCACTTGCTTTGTAATATATACATATATCAAATCATTGTGCTGTACACCTTAAACTTACACAATGTTATATGTCAACTATATATCAATGAAACTGGAAGAAAAAAATCCACCTGCTAAAGAACTTAGAATTTATGCTACAAGCAGAGGGAAACCAGTAAAGGTTTTTAGAAAATAGGTATATATAGAGAGAGGAGTATACAGAGAAAGAAATAAGGTGAAAGGTAGATGGAACAGATAATAGTACTTATATGCATATAGATATTTTACTTTCTTACAAAGATATTATGAATTTTTTACATCACACCTGCCATCTTAATCTTCTTTAACAGTCTTTTCACCTTGGTTCACATGATCCACAAAAGATAAATCTTGAAACAAACTGAAAGATCATTTGGTTCAATACTTTCATCTTCCATATAAAGAAACTGAATAATAAACCATCCTGATACTTGGTAGGTTATGACAAGCACCATTTTTTTAACTCATGAATCTATGGGTTGGCAGGTCTTCTGCACTGACTACTTATCTAGGCTGGGTCACTCATGGCTCTAGGGGGAGCCACCAGGATGAAGTGGGGTAGGGGGGGCTGACTGGGCTAAGATCATTCACCTAGTACTATGGTTTATCTAGTATCCACCTGGTCTCTCCACCAGAGCAGCCCAGGTTGGTGGCTGGGCTCCAAAAGAGCAGGAGAAAGTGTGCAAGGCCTCTTGAGGCCCAGGCTTAAAACCAGTTCAACTTTGCTTCTCCCGTTCTGTTGAACAAGGAGACAAGGCCAACTCAGATTCAAGGGGTAGAGAAATAGGCTCCACCTCCCATCTCTGGATGGAAGGAGATGCAAGGAACTATGGCACTTCTTTTAAAACCTACCTGCCAAACAGAAGTTTTATGACCAGCGGTGTTAGTTTCACTTTGAAGCATGTGAAACTACATGTCAGTCTAGCCACTGAAAAAAACAGAAATTAACTTTCTCAGTTTAAATTGAGTTATATCCCTCCATTTTTTTCCTAGCACTCATCTCAATAACCCATATCCCTTTTAGCACTCAATTTTTTTTAATACCGCACATAAATTAGTAAGAATATTCGTTTTCATGAATCATTATGCACTACTATTAGTCATTATGCAGCTTTCACAAAGCTTGTGTCCACCAGAAATCTTAACACAGAGGAAGAACAGTCTTTGGATCTCTCCACAGCCACACAAACACAGACAGCCCTCCTGATTCCAAGGGTGTTCACTTGCAAATACAAGTAAGGGCATAAAAATATGAATTCAAACATAGTCTTCTTTTTTAAAAAACAGATTTGGATCACTTTAGTATATTTTTGGAAAACTTTGTTCACTTCATCTTCTTGGCATTTCATTATACTTTACGATCACAAAGTCTACTCTCCTGCAACAAAGCGAAATGTGGCTCTTTGAAATAAATGTTGTCATTAACAAGCCATGCCAGGCATGGTGACAGATTTGCAGCTATAATGAATAACATTTCCCAAAAAGTTCTTCTGTCTGACAGAAAAGCTGTGATATTA
This sequence comes from Neophocaena asiaeorientalis asiaeorientalis, assembly GCF_003031525.2. Classification (NCBI taxonomy): domain Eukaryota; kingdom Metazoa; phylum Chordata; class Mammalia; order Artiodactyla; family Phocoenidae; genus Neophocaena; species Neophocaena asiaeorientalis. The sequence continues at coordinate 2,131,411 of NW_020174425.1, read as the reverse complement.
CTGCAGGCAACAGTGTTGAAAACGAAAAGACTGATTGATGCAAGTGGATAACTGAAACCTCAGTACTGTCATATGCGTGTCAGCCTAACAACCGAACTACTACTCTAAGATAATATTTATCATGATACAGCTTCTCTATGAATAAAAAAAGAAAACACATGTTGAAAAATATAGACTATACCCCGTAAAATATGATTTAGATGATGCCATTGTAGATGAGTCCATCAACAGCAATAAATTACACAGTGCTCAAACTTGATCTAAAACTCTCATTGTAGTTGAAAATTAGTGTCTGCAATGATATCCAGTCAAAGGAGGCAATTAACTCTCTTTTAATAGAAAAGTGAATGATACATTTTGTAGTTCTGCAATTAACCTATAATTAACCTGTAATTAATCTTTAATTAACTTTGCAGTAAACCAGTATTAAAGTGGCTGGCACTAAAGAAGTAAACAGGATAAAACCTTGCTAAAACTTTCTTTTCAAATCATATTTCTTCATGTCTATTCGTTTATACCAGACTTTTAAATATTTGAAGTTCAGTATCTAAAGAGAGAATATACTAAATATATGTGTTCTTATAGAGAGAAATTATATAGAGAAGTGTAGGATGTATATTTTTGCCTGTGGTAACTCTTTCACATTCAACAGTTTAGAGGAGAAAATGGTATCACTATAGAGAGGCAAAGATTGTAACATGTGAATCACCTATTCACAAGGAAAAGACAAGAACCCTTAAGCCCCAGCTTTTCCAGCAAATCTGGAATCTTTGGAAATCAGTGCCATTCTTCTGGGTTTAAGTGTCTAGATAGATAGATAGATAGATAGATAGATGGATTACAGTAGTCATTAGGGTGACCAACTTGTCCCAGTTTGCCTGGGATGTTTCCTAGTTTTAAAACTGAAAGTTCTGCATTCAAGCAAACAGAGATAGTTGGTCATTCTAATAACCATGACCATCTTGGGTACCACAGATTCTTTCAAAACTGTAATGAAAAGAGTGAACCCTTCCTTTAGAAAAATGTACATACTCACAAAATGTTCCATAAAATGTCAGAAGGTCATTGACCTGCTCATGAATTTCAGGTTAATAACCAATCTACTAGATTATCATTCCAGTTCTTTCCAGATGATACTGTGCCTGTGATTAGTGAGAGGATCTTCTGTGCTTGTCAATGTATAGTTTGCATTGCACTGAACAAATAAGGGGAAGGGAGGAATGAGTTTTGTCACCCAAGGCTTTATAATTCTAATAACATACAGAACAAGGAAAGTGACATTTTTCCAGTGAGTATAGTGGGGAAAATGGATGAAACAGAACAAAAATGGCCTTCAAAATACTTTTAATCAAATTTGCCTCATAGGTTTTGTTGTACTATTAATGTCAAACATCTTCCAACCTTTTCACTCGATTTCTCATTTCCTGTTACACTGTCCATCAAAGTCTACATTCCTTAAAACATTTTCTTTTCTTTGATCAGTTATGTTCTTTTTATTTGCTTCTGTTTTACTTTAATTTTTCTCTAAGATGATGTTGTATGTCTAGGTGTTCTTTCCTTTTTTCCTAAATACTGTATTTTGTTTTTGTAGCATTACATTTTCATCTTCTTATTTATGTCCCTTTCCTTTTGACCTAACACTGCAAGAAGGTTATAGTATATTTAGTATTCTGGAAGGGTCTCACCGTTAGCACTAATATCTGAAAGCTCAGCTTAAGCTCACAGTTCTGTAATTTCTTACCAGAATTCTGGTTTTAAATTTTTATTTAGACTCTTTCTTACCCATAACAACATGGATATAAGTGAAATCCAAACTTCTTAATCAGGCAACCAAAGCCCTTAGGGTGCCTTCAACCTCCCACTGCTCTCCTAAGCTTTCCTGGTCAATTATCACCCCAAATTTGATGTATATTCACCTACCTACACGCCACTGCCTTCAATGTTCCTCTATGTCCATTCTTTAAACACTGCATGTCCTTTAGGCTTGAACTCCTCTGTGGTTCGTTCTTTCAATTGAGCATCTACTATGTGCCAGGTACTGCTATAGAGAGAATCACAAAAAAAGAAAATATAAAAGAAAGAAATCCCTGTCTTTATAGAGCTTTTCATTCTGGAAGGAGAGATACTTAATAAACAGCAAACGTGATAAGAAGTAAATTATGTAACACTTTTAGAATATGATAGCTGTTTGAAAAAACAAAAATCAGAGCAGAATAAGACAGCAATGTCAGAAGGCAAGCTGGCAGCTTTAATTTCTAATTAAAGAAATTTAATTCAATAAATAGGTGGTGGAGGCATCCATGAAGAGTCAACCTTTGAACAAGATTTGGAGGAGGTGAGGCTGTGGACGTATCTGTCTGTAGATTTGTGCATTCTGGTGCCTTCCAGAGGTTAGAAATTGAGGATGCTTGCATCAGATGTTTTCAGAGAGAGGGATGGTTAGCCGAGCAGCTTTTCACGATCTTATCTAGCACTTTTCTAGGCTAGTTTTCACGACCTTATCTAGCAGCAACATCTAGATTCTCACAGTTAGGCTGTAACTGTGCAGAAGCATTTACTCTTCCTAGATGGCACCAAGCCGTCACTGATTTCTTCATCTGTCCAATATGAGGCCACCTTTGCCTGACTCACTGCTGAACCAATGGACTCAGTTACAATGTCACACGTACTGAAGACTTTTAGGGACAGCCCCTCTTTCCTTGTCCTCCCCATTCCTCATCTCCAACCCCCAGTACCTCCTTAGCTCCCTTTGTCTCCCTTTATGTAAAAATCAATCATACTTTTTAAAATTAAGCTTTTATTTGTCTGTTTCACAGGTGTGGGGATGTATTTTTTATCTTTGCATCCCTAGCCATGATGCTTGATAAATATTTATTCAGTGAATGAATGATGGAGGCCACCTAATATTTGCTTATGTTTACACATGTGAAAGTGAAATCCAAAACAGCTAAAAGATCTACCCCAGGTCAAGCAGGTAGTTAATAGCAGATCTAGAATAGACTACAGGTAAAACAAGATGGCATCAACAATTAGAAAAAGGTATATCTATGGCATAGCATTTCAATGAGTACAGAATGAGTTTTTCTACCATCAAAAATTATGTGTCCAAATAGTACAAGATTCTACTAAAATAAACCAAGTACTTATAGATATCATTCTCATTAACTGCTTTCATAAAAACACCTACCAGAGTGCTAAGGGAATGTGAGATCTTGAGAAAGTTAGCCTTCGCTCTCTAACTTACCTCATTTATCCTTAATTTATTCCTATGAGACCAGTTATTTGCAAGCCACCTACCCAACCCTTTCCTGAGGTACATGAGAAAATATCAGGTCAATATAATAATAACCCTCACCCCAGATATCAGCATGCTTTGAAACGATATCTAAATTTTCAGTTGAAATTTGAAGCCTCATGTTTCAGAAACTATATCTGCACTTCTGTGTATACGTAGAGAGTAACCAGACATTCTACCCATCACCTCTGTGCAATACCCTCCCGGTGCTGTCAAAGCCCAGAACATTGTCAACCGCTATCCCTCTGTATCTGAAATCTGTTTCTTATTTGCATTCTGTTAGCTTTTTTTACCTAGAGGTCTTGCCCTGGTCCCCTGGCTTTGAATTTCTGGAACAAACTTATTTTGCATTAAACAAATCTATAACCTCCATTTTTACACCAAGCCACTACAGGGCCTACTAAGAGATGTCTCTTGATTCTCAATTCCCCAAGTGGACCAAATTAAATATGCTTTAGCTCTGCTTTGTTTCAATCTCTGATCATTGCCCCCCACCCCAAGGGCATTAAGTCAAAAGGATTAGCTCCTATTTGTGCTTAATTCAGTCTACCTATGTTATTACCTGCCACCCATCCAAAGTGAATCACAGCTCCACATTGGTTCTTCCCTGCACTATAAACTTTACCAATTTGTCTTAATGGAAAGCTGATGTTTTTTTCTTTCTTCAAGCCCAATATCCCTTCCCAACTCATGGTATAAATTTCTTAGGTAGGCAAATGAAACTAAGTCTAATTAATTTGAGGGAAAAGTAGGAATTTATTGGATAGTGGATGGTGATTCATAAAACTAAGGGAATAACTGAACAATAGCTTTCAGAATAAACAGGAACCAGGCAGCTCCTGGTATCTGACATCTGAATCTATGGCATTATCTCTTCAAGGCACCACTATCAGGATTAATCACTATGGTAGGCAGACTAATGTCCCCTCCCCTAAAGATATCTACACTATAGTCCTAGGAACCTGTGAATATGCTATCTCACATGGCAAAAGGGACATTGTAGTTGTGATTAAGAATATGAACCTTCAGATGGAGAGATTATCCTAGATATTCTGCCAGGTCCAATGTAATCACAAAAGTCCTTAAAAGCAGAGAACTTTTTCTGGCTGAGTTAGAAAGAGAGAGTTGTAATGATGGAATAAGGGTCAGATGGATGTGATCTTGCTGACTTTGAACATGGAGAAAGGGAGTCAAAAGCCACTGAATGAAGGCAGCCTCCAGAAGCTAGAAAGGGCAAGGAAGCAGAGTTTCCCCTGCAGCCACAAAAGAACACAGCTTTGCCAGCACCTTGGTTTTAGTCCAATGAGACCTGTGTTAGACTTCTGACCTACAGAGCTATAAGGTAATACATTTGCGCTGTTTTAAGCCACTAAACTTGTGGAAAGGTATTACAGCAGCAGTAGAAAACTAACACAATAAGATTTAAGAGAACTTACCTCAAATTCCAAAATAAAAGACAAATAACACCTTTTACCTCTAACCCCTGCAGGGGATGGGGGGCTGGGAGACTGGGCTCGCACATTGAGAATTTTGGAGGCGCTATAAATCATATTTGGATGGTAGGCTATGACCCATTTACAGCATGTGGGGAAACACTGCCTGCTTGTCTCTGCTTATACTTTTTTTTTTAATTGAAGTATAGCTGACTTACAATGTTGTGTTAGTTTCAGGTGTACAGCAAAGTGATTCAGATATTTTATATATATATTATTTATATATATATTCTTTTTTTCTGCTTCTACCTTGTGACAGGAAAGAGACTGAACTAGAACAAAATGCTCATCATCCAATTATTTTTAAACTGAAATTAAATAAACACATTAGACTTTAGTTTAGGGTTTATGTTTGTACATAGGATAGTTATGTTGTTATATTGATGGTTTTTTGATATGGATGCAAAGATGTTATGAATATGGGCAGGCAAGGTCTGGGCTACAGGGCACAACTTTTGGTTTTTCTGTTCAACATTGCCTCTCATATTGCAACCATCACCTTATTTTTTCCATTGAGGAGACAGTCCTCTCTTGTTTTAAGATGTCTCCAGACCTCTCAGTATACTGCTCTGCTCTCTCCTGGACAAGCAGTTTACACATGGCTCAGCTGGGACAAACAGACATGGACAACCTGGAACAGCTGTAGCTTAAGCAGAATGTCACACAGCTGGAGAGTGGCTGAACTTAATTCATCTTAATGGCAAAACACTGAGAAGGTTTTTCATCAGTTTCTCCTCCCAAGATCCCCAGAACTGCCTGGTTCCTGATCTTTCCCTAGGCTGAATTTTTAGCTAATTAATTCCTTTTTTAAATAAACAAGAGTTGTTTTTTGTTACTTGCTGTTAATGAACTCTGACACTTGCTCAAACACTCACCTGAGCCATGCATAAAAGAGTCTATTTTGTCCAATTACTCCAGACCCATTCTTAATGAAGATTTCCCACCCTGGGGTGTACTATGGCAATTCACACACTGGGAAATACTTAACCACATGGGAAGTATCCTCTCTGGCATTTTGTCAGCCTTAATATTCAGTGGAATTCCTTGTGCCCTTTGGGAGGAGTTGTCCCATTTGTACCATCTTTGACATAATTTTTAGGGGGTATTTATTCGTCTTTGGAAACTCTTTGAAAATGGAGAATTATTGGGTCTCCACCTCCATATGCTGTCAGACCCCTCTCTCCCCTCCAGGTTACTCTTTACTCCCAACTCACTCCACTGAAGGAGTTGCAGCTCATCCAGTCATGGCTGTTACTGTTAGGAGACAGCAGTGGGTGACTTCTACTACCACAGATGCTTCCACGGTCACCAACACCTCACCACCAAGTTATCTAATTTATGAATTGTTGTTGGGAGCCATTATTTTAACAGCTTCAGTTTTGGGGAGCCACTCCACACCATTAACTACTAAGGATCTTCACTATTTCACCACTAGATAGAAGCCCTTTCCATGTTCCCCTAGCTTATATATACCATGTGTCCAAAATTAACAGTAGGAGCTGGTCTCTGGGCTGCATTTCCTTGCCTGTCACTGGAGTTAAGGTGTCTTTGCTGGTACACAGCACTATGCATCCAAAGGTAGTGAGAAACTTGGATGTTGCTCCTCATTTTAACTGTAGAACTGTTATAACTATCTATTTTTGCCTCCCTCCCCAGCCAATGAGTGTCTTTAGATCCATCCTGAATATCAATAAACAAGGAGGTCAATTGATAACATTATACTAGTAGCACTGCATGCCTGACACAGGAAGCTCACATACTAGTTCATTCTTAATAGCACCTTGAGGTCTGGAGTCCAGAAAATGCTACGATTATACCTTTAGAGAACCTAAGCACTGAAAAGATTATGTGAGCACCTGTTTATATATGTCAAATTAAAAGTGATCAGTACACTACAAAATAAAGTTCAACTTAATCTTATTTTTCGATTTTATTATTTTGAACCTATTCTTTCAAATATACAGTTATAAAACTATTCCCCAAAATTGACTTGGTGTTTCCACTTTGCTGCTAGCACATCTATGTACTCAGTTCATCTATTAGGAAATCATTAGACACCCCTCCAATATTTAACAGTTCTGTCAAATCTCTTAGACCCTTGATGATAATTTTTGTCAACTGAAATAATTTCCTGTAGCAACTTACTCTCCAATTTTCTTTTTTGTTAAAAATAGATATGATTAGGAAATTTACAAATCTGGAACTAAGCAAGTTGTCCATACCCGTGAAGTTGTCCCAAAACACTCACAGTGATTTTTTCTGCCTGGACAGAAAATGTTCTGATGTAACATGTAAAGTGGCTGTGACCAGCAATGCTTATATTCTGAATGTCTACTTTTAGAGAAAGAAATGGAATTTAGGTAAGCATTTCTGAGAAGACTGCTTTGGGAAGCAATAATGTAACTGAATGCATTAGGTACAAGTAACATATTTTGCTTGTACTTCCTTTATCTTCCTGGGTTAGAGGAAAAACCTACGTCTAATTCGCTCTGGCCTCTATCCCTTCTTCGAAAGTCCTAAGTCTAATGCAGCACCTCAGGCATTTTTTCTAAGAAAAGAAAACCTACTTCCATAGCAATACCACACACAGTATGCTATCAGTTTGTGAAATTCCACCCATTTACATACAGAGCAGACTTTTCCTGAAGTTGGAGGATACCTGCATCCCTACCACCGTCAGGGTTCCTTTCCTCCCTCCACAAGTGGCTGCAACTGTGAATCATCTCATAGTGCTCTGAATCACCTCTCTCCATTCTGTCCCCCCCATCTGGAAACAGCAGCAAAGGGAGTAAGAAAATAGGAGTCACTAAAGCTATGGCGACAGCTCAGGGGATAGCCCAAAGCTCCTAGTCGTATTCTCTTTTTTTCTATAGGCAGCACCTTTGCTCTCCCAGTTGGCATATACCTCTCTATTAGATATGGTGTCAGAGCACACAAGTGGCCTCTGAGACAGAGCATGTACAGCTCTGATACTCAACCCATCTGTAATCAATACGAAAAATACAGCTCACTAAAGAAGCCACTTGCTGTAACCCATAGTATCCAATTCATCCAAAGACATTTGTGAGGAAGTTATCAGTCCTCGCTTAGAAGGAAACCTACCCCTAAAAGTCTTAACTTACGTATACCACTTTAGTGTAAATATTAAGTTTATAAATAAGATATCAAGCTGCATTATCTGACAGACTGTAACTAGAGGCTAGACCCTTTCCCAGAAGACTGATACAACTCCACATCAGGCTATCCACATGGATGTCAATGTGTATATAAAAGGCTTGTTTCGATCCTAGGTTCCTTGGACAATAATAACTTTCCCTAGGTCCATAGGCCAGTGCCATGTTTCTCTTCCCAAGCCACAAGCTGATCCTGGTCATTACTTATCTGGCAAAGGATCTGAGTGCCAGGATACAAACCTAGAGTCAAAAGAGTGAGAAGTTTGGGAATGTAAGTCTGTATTTGACTCTCTACTCACAGTAATTAATGAATCTTCAAAAATGTAATGATCTAAAGTTTGTTAGAAAGAACAGTAGGGTGTATAGTGGGTTAAATAGTGGGCCCCCAAAAGATATATCCATGTCCTAATCTATGGAACCTTTTATTACATTATGTAGCTAAAGAGTGGATATCATCTTGTAAGAAGTATTACTTAGTATCACTCCTCTATCCTGGATTATCCAGGAGGGCCCTAAATGCCATCACATGCATCCTTATATATATGAGAGAAAGGCAGAGGGAGCATAGACATAGACAGAAAGGATTATCCAGGAGGGCCCTAAATGCCATCACAGGCATCCTTAATTATATGAGACAAAGGCAGAGGGAGCATAGACATAGACAGAAAGGATTATCCAGGAGGCAGTGTGACCATAGACGCAGAGACTGGAGTGAGTGATGCAGCCATAAGCCCAGGAATGCTGGGTCAGCCAGCAGAAGCTGGAAGAGAAAGAGAACCAATTCTCTCCTAGAGCCTCAGAGGGAAAGCAGGCCTACTGACACCTTGATTTCAGACTTCTGGCCTCCAGAATTGCGGGAGACTAAACTTCTGTTGTTTTAAGCAACTAGGTTTTTGATGATTTGTTACAGCAATCACAGGTAATGAATACAGGGGATTAAAAAGTCTTTTCTGGACTTGCGTTTATACCTTGTTCAGAGATATTTTGTTCCATATCCTTCAAATCATTAGAAAAGACATTTGACCAGTGACAGTTTCCACATAATCCCTCAAGGTAATTAAAAGCTCTCACACTTTGCAAAGGCTTGCCAACACACAATTTCCTTATCCAAATAAACCAGAACTTCCAAAGAGTTCATGCTCCATGATGGGGGATGGTTGGGGATGTCAGTGACATGCAGGTGAACCTCCAGGACTGGAAAATTCATTTTAATGGAGTCTTGTTTTTCCTTTTCATTCTCTTAATAGAAACACCTTAAATAAAAGACTGGGCATCGAATCACTGGCTTTCTACCCAGCAGGTAAATATACCCTCAACTTGCAGTGTCATGTTCTATTTAGATTTCAATATTTTTTTCAGTCTTTAGAAATATATAACCATCTCAATTCCACCAAACCTCTTGACACCACCACCATCAGCAGTGACTGAACCTTAACACCATTAACTAAAGACCACTCATCTCGCTTCATTAAGGCACTGAATCCTCATGGACTCCCTCCTGTAAGGTCACAGGGACTCCATCTCTATATGGTGCTGCTCCCCTTCCAAGCAGACCATACTCTACTCAAGAAGAAAGAATATCTCCACCACCACCCCTCAGCTACTGCTCTAGCTCTCTTTTATTCCTTAAGTGTCAGGGAATATCCAAAGTCAAAACTGTTGATATTTCATATGCCAGTCCTCCATTCCCCTACCACAACCTGCATGCTAAATACATTAGGAAATTCTTCCTGATCTCCTGTCTTATGTTTGACTGTACACATTAGTACACAAGGCATGATATATGTAGTTTGGTCAGATACCACTTAAGTCCTTGCCAATAATAAACAATATAACATTTGACATGGGTTGGAATTTAGCCCAATTAGTACACATCTCCACAAATGTGCAGGGCCTCTGCAAAGATCTATACTGGTACCCCCGTTCATCTAAACTACAGAGGTCAAGGCCAAAAGTTGAAGTGAATTATTAGGACCATGACATCAAGATGTGGGACGCTAACTGCTTTAATTTTTCTGAAGGCCAAGGACTCTGTTTAAGAGCTGGCCCAGTATGACTGGTATGTTATGAAAACCTTGATAAGGAAGACTTCTAGGAGATAATAAGCTTTAACAGCAAATAAAAGAAGACACCTTAAGTATTACAAGTCTCTGGATTCATCATTATTGAAAAAAAATCAAGCTAAGGAAGAAAACAGAAACAAAACTAAAGTGTCATAACCAAGGAGGGCTAGAAATCCAACTTTTATGGCACCATGTGCCACAAATTTAGAGTGGTGATTTTTTTGATGTTTACACAAATCACCTGGGGACCTTGCAGTTTTTAATTCAGTATATATGGGGTTGGGCCTGAGAAGCTGCATTTCCCACTAGCTCTGAGGTGATGGAGACTGCTGGTCTAAGGATCTCACTATGAGAAGCAAAGCTTTCTAGCTTTACAGTGAAGGTCTGAAATAGTATACTGCCTTTTTTCAGTTAATTATAACAGCACATATGCTGCTCTTGGGTCTTGATTAGTTCCGTGCACTCAGCTACATGCTTATCTACAAGCCTAGAAGAGCAATATTGAAACATGATGCCCTGGGCCACCTGCCATTGCAGATTCCCAATTATGTTGTATTCTTTCCATTAGAAGCTGTTATGTTACAAGACCTCCCTGACCAAGCTCTCTGGTTGATCAAATCACAGTAACTTGTGCCTGAAGGTGGATGGCTGAGAAGGTAAGAAAATGCCTGAGGAATTCACACTGGTCACAAGACATCAGCATGAGTTAAAAGCATATAAAAGAAAGGGAATCTTATTTCTTTTCTAGAAAGCAGCCATTATAGAATCTTGACCAATGAACTTGTTTTTCTTTGCAGAATTGTTCCCATCGAAGTGTTAGGAGCCATCTCTTGCACAAACATATGGGGAAGGAACCAGAATTAATTTTGACTCAGACAGAAGACATTTGTAAAGGTTTATAAAATGCTAGGCTCTTCAGCATAACTTCTCCAAAGTTCCTATATTTCTATGGAAAAGGTCCAGTAATCTTTAATGAAGAACCATATCGAACAGGATTGTCTTAAGCGTGTCGCAAAATTCAAAGAATTTCTGATTTTAAGTCAAACCACTCCTTCAATAGTCATAGCTTCGTGCCACTGATAGTGGCTTGGTGAGCTTGATTTGTCAGCAATGCCTAATCTGAGTATTAGTGAATAAAGACACTGAAGGAAGGCAAAAAGCCCCAAACCTGACACCAATCCTTTCCACTGGGTCCAAACATGTGGAGGATTGTGGAACAGCAGATGACAGAGGTTGTTCAGAAGCCCTTGAAGCACAAAGCCTTTTTTTTGGAGTAAACAGTGTGAAAACTCTCTAAGTTCCCCAAAACTTTTTAAGTTTCCCATATATAAAAGTGATATTATTGTGATTATTTTCTATTATGTTATGTTTGAATCACTTTATACTATAAATTATGACTTCTCAAATATTCTAAACGAATTTTGAAGTGAGACATCTAAGAGGATTAAACTGAATTTCAGACGTTATGTAATTTGTTGAAAAAAGAAGCTAGTAGTTGACAAAGCCAGATGGAAAAACCAGATATTTTAGGTCCAGTTTTTTTCACATTCAGCCAAACTAACCTTCTATATATCTTTTCATATTCGACAAGTAGAAACAACCTTGCCGATTTTATAATGAGGAAAAATGCCTTACTCTTTTCATCCAGACTTAGACAACCCAAACATTGTGGATATTAATGTATCCATGCTGCCCTTCACTCATTTACACCACTAAACTCTTCTTTTCTATGACCTATGGTGATGGGCTAAGGTTGAGCTGCTGCATTGGCAAAATTGATATCTGAGTCACGCAACCTTCCAGGTAAACACACACAAGTGTGATGTTGCTGGGTACAGCACAAAAAAATATTCTTACCAACTGTAAAAATTTTAGAAGCACTTTCTATCGAATTGATATTGCTTAATATATTTGAAGGCCATACCTCCTAAAAGCTCATAAAGGCATGAAATGGAAGAAAGAATAACTGTTCTCTGACTAACATAATCAGGAGAGGAGTTGAAATTTTTTCACCCATGAATAGAGCATAGTCATGGTCTCATAAAATGATGCTTCCTTATTATGTAAATGATTATGGCCCTTAGGAATGGATGACAAGGAGTAACAGTGTGACACTCCAGTGTCTGTTACATCTGTTGGAGATCTGCATGGTTTGTGTGGGCTGTCGTGTGAATACATGATGGAAAATAATAAGGGGAAAAGTTAAATGTGAATAATTTTAGTTTCAAAAACTATCATTTTGGGGCTTCCCTGGTGGCTCAGTGGTTGAGAGTCCGCCTGCTGTTGCAGGGGACGCGGGTTCGTGCCCCGGTCCGGGAAGATCCCACATGCCGCAGAGCGGCTGGGCCCGTGAGCCATGGCCGCTGAGCCTGCGCGTCCGGAGCCTGTGCTTCGCAACGGGAGAGGCCACAACAGTGAGAGGCCTGCGTACTGCAAAAAAAAAAAAAAAACTATCATTTTGAAAGTGTCTACTCTTTCCTTGCCTTTTTATCTATTTCTCAACACAGCACTTTCCTTTCTTTTTCCCCTAAGTGCATCTTCTGTGCTTCAGAATTAATAGCAATGTCCATTTAACATCAAATCTCCAAGAATTCATTATATGGATCATCATTGTGTGCTTTGGAGAATTCAATCTTCCTGAACTGTGAGTCGATTTTGATTCCTCAATATCCATGCAAAACAGCTGCTAAATGCTAATAATATAGAAAATGAAACATACTCAATCATCGTTTGGAATTTTTTATGAAAGAGACCATGAGTAAAAATTTAAATCCACACAATTGTTATGAGCTCATATATCGGTTCTGCTTATAATTACCACAATCATTTTCTAGCTAATAGAATACTCATTAGGAACAGATAATTTAACAATGTGCACTCATTAATTGTTTCCAGATACACTTGCTTGACCTTTGAGTGAAAATAATCCCTTCTAGGTGGAAGGCTAGACTGTCCATAGTTGGTTGTTTGGGATACGAAAGACATTTTTAGAGTTTGTCTAGAAGAACCAATGGAGAGTTAAAAGGAAGTCAGGATTTACTGATCTGTGTCAAGATGTGTCCGACGATGGGGAGGATTATGACATATTGAGTTACTGTCACTGTTTATTAAGAGGCTGCATAACTTAGCATTTCCTACTAAAATTTCATTGTAAGGGAACCAAGAGTCCCTGAATAAGGGCCATCAAGCTCATCTCCTGGAATTATTTGCTTTTTGGCACTATCTAGACTGATTACCATCACTCAGTTCTGACCCACTGGCGGAAAGTCTTGCCTTTTTCTATTATTGTCATTGCATCAACTTTAATTAAATGTATTCAATTATTGTGTAATAGATGTTTTATTAATAACTGTGCAAATTATCATGGAAACATGTCCTTTTCAATAATAATGCCATCACATCAAATTTATGAAAAAAAAAAAGCCTTAACTCAGAGTCCAGTTTTAGAATAAGGAAAAAAGCTGGAGTCTTCAGTGCTCCATGTCTCATTGTCAAATAGTGCCCCCGCCACAATTACCACCACCATCAGTGATCACCAGAAACTGACATTATAAAAAATATGACTTAACAAAGCTCCAATCAACTACAGTGACATTGCCCTCTTGTAATTCATGTCCTTTGAAAACACATATTTCAGTGTTACTAATGAAAAGCCTATTTGCTTCTCTGTTCTTTGTTGAAGTGAAATTAAGCTAACCAATTTTGCTTTTTTTTTTAACTACATCATCAGTATACCAGATAATGTCTAATATAATTTCAATATTCTAACAAATAAAATTAAGTTTTATTATTTGAATAACTATAATAAAACAAACATATGTGATGTGATTATTTCTTTCACCTACAGGGTCTTCTATTCAAAGAAAAATGTAAGGAATATTCAAAGCTTATATAAAACTACCAGTTAGCATTCCAATTATGTAATTTTCAAAAAGAAAAAATATTAGTCATAAATAGTGTTATTCTACATAAACAAATTGTATATATTTCTAATACTTAAACATTATTATGAGCCCTATTTGTGATAACCTAACCTTACAATATTAAACAGAAAATTCCTGAAAAAAAATAAGCACATAACCTTCTTCCTCTCCTTCTTCTATCCAAAAGTGGAGTTATATTTGTAAATAATATTTAAAGGGGAATCAACTGTTTATATTACTACAATAATGAGAAACAGGCTTAAAGAATGGAATGTGGAGTTTTAAATTAGTATTTCCCTCTAATGATCAAACCACTGTTGAATACACTGATCCACTCATGCTGTCAGATCCATTATCGGCAATTATATTTTATTCAAGTCTAATCCCAGCATTAAAAACAAAGCTACTGAAATCAGAAAATAAAATTTTAAAATCCTAAAAAACAGCACATCGACCTGATCCTTTGGGGATGTGGTTCCCTATTATTTTAAAATAAGGTGGGGGAACTTGGATTTTGAAATCAGTCAGACTTCTCCACATGCCAGTAATATAAATTTAGATATGTTATTTAATATCTCTCCTGTTATATAATTTGTAGAGCTATTGAAAAAAACACACAAGAGATACCTGGTTCAAGATAACTAACTAGGCTCAACGATTTGCCTCTCCTCAACCCTAAATTCTATCAAAATAATACAACACAAATAAAAATAAATTTCCAGCAATGCTGAAAGTCTGAAATGGTGTCATCAGTTGATCAGGACTGTTAACTTCCCAGAAAAGATAAGGCAGATGACAGCAGGACAGAAGACCAAAGAGAGCCAAGGCCATACAGGAAAGCAAGACCACACAGGAAAACCATATAGAAAAATAAGGGCACCACTGAAAAGTGAATACTGACAGTAGAACCCAAGAATGGTCTCATGCATGATTAAAGCAATGAGAAAAAATGGTCAGGGGGCTGTTCACCAGGTAATTAGTTGAAGAACAGAGCAGCTGACTTTTGTTTCTACCCTGAGGATATAACCATGAGAATAGCTTCCAAATTAGAAAATCTGACATTAAATGAATACCTATGGAGTAGGCAAAAGAGCAGGAAAAAAAAAAAGAAACTGCTCCCAGGTAACCTATACCTATCACCAAAGACAAGTTCTTACTCAAAAGTCAAGGCAAGGAGACCTTCAAGATGGTAGAGGAGTAAGACATGGACATAACCTTCCTCTCCACAAAAACAACAGAAATACTTCTACATGTGGAACAACTCCAACAGAACACATACTAAACGCTGGCAGAAGACCTCAGACTTCCCAAAAGTGTGGCTGACAGGGTCTTGGTGCTCCGGCTGGGAGTCAGGCCTGTGCCTCTCAAGTGGGAGAGCCAAATTCAGGACACTGGTCCACCACAGACCTCCCAGCTCCAAATAACATCAAACAGCAAAAGCTCTCCCAGAGATCTCCCAACACTAAGACCAGCTCCACTTAATGAACAGCAAGCTACCTTGCTTGTGCCTATGCCAAACAACGAGCAGGACAGGAACACAACCACATCCATTAGCAGAGAGGCTGCCTAAAATCATAATAAGGCCACAGACACCCCAAAACACACCACTGGACGTGGTCCTGCCCACCAGAAAGACAAGATCCAGCCTCATTCACCAGAACACAGGCACTAGTCCCCTCCACCAGGAAGCCTATACAAACCACTGAACCAACCTTACCCACTGGAGGCAGACACCGTAAACAACAGAAACTATGAACCTGCAGCCTGCGAAAAGGAGAACCCAAACACAGTAAGTTAAGCAAAACGAGCAGACAGACAAACACACATCAGATGAAGAAGGAAGGTAAGGAAACCTTCAGACCAAACAAATGAAGAGGCAATAGGCAGTCTACCTAAAAAAGAATTCAGAGAAATGATAGTAAAGATAATTCAAAATCTTGGAAATAGAATGGAGAAAATACAAGAAACATTTAAAAAGGACCTAGAAGAACTAAAGAGTAAACAAACAATGATGAACAACACAATAAATGAAATTAAAAATTGTCTAGAAGGAATCAATAGGAAAATAACTGAGGCAGAAGAATGGATAAGCGACCTGGAAGGTAAAATAGTGGAAATAACTACTGCAGAGCAGAATAAAGAAAAAAGAATGAAAAGAATTGAGGACAGTCTCAGAGACCTCTGGGACAACATTAAATGTACCAACATTCTAATTATAGGGGTCCCAGAAGAAGAAGACAAAAAGAAAGGGACTGAGAAAATATTTGAAGAGATTATAGATGAAAACTTCCCTAACATGGGAAAAGAAATAGTTAATCAAATCCAGTAAGTGTAGAGAGTCCCATACAGGATAAATCCAAGGCAAAACATGCCAAGACATATACTAATCAAACTATCAAAAATTAAATTCAAAGAAAAAGCATTAAAAGCAGCAAGGGAAAAATAACATATAAGGGACTCCCCATAAGGTTAACAGCTGATCTTTCAGCAGAAACTCTTCAAGCCAGAAGGGAGTGGCAGGACATATTTAAAGTGATGAAAGGGAAAAACCTACAAACAAGATTACTCTTCCCAGCAAGGATCTCATTCAAATTCGACAGAGAAATTAAAGCCTTTACAGACAGGCAAAAGCTAAGAGAATTCAGCACCACCAAACTGGCTTTACAACAGATGCTAAAGGAACTACTCTAGGCAGGAAACACAAAACAAGGAAAAGAGCTACAAAAACAAACCCAAAACAATAAAGAAAATGGTAATACCAACATACGTATTGATAATTATCTTAAATGTAAATTGATTATATGCTCCAAGCAAAAGACATAGACTGGCTGAATAGATACAAAAACAAGACCCATATATATGCTTTCTAGAACAGACCCACTTCAGACCTAGGGACACATACAGACTGAAAGTGAGGGGATGGAAAAAGATATTCCATGCAAATGGAAATCAAAAGAAAGCTGGAGTAGTAATTCTCATACCATACAAAATAGACTACAAAATAAAGACTATTACAAGAGACAAAGAAGGACACTACATAATGATCAAGGGATCAATCCAAGAAGAAGATATAATAATTGTAAATGTTTATGCACCCAACATAGGAGCACCTCAGTACATAAGGCAAATGCTAATGCCAAAAAACGGGAAATTGACAGTAACACAAAAATAGTAGGGGACTTTAACACCCCACTTTCTCCAATGGACAGATCATCCAGATTGAAAATAAATAAGGAAATACAAGCTTTAAATGATACATTAAACAAGATGGACTTAATTGATATTTATAGGACATACCACCCACAAACAACAGAATACAGTTTCTTCTCAAGTGCTCATGAAACATTCTTCAGGATAGATCATATCTTAGGTCACAAATCTAGCCTTGGTAAATTTAAGAAAATTGAAATCGTATCAAGTAACTTTTCTTTACACAACACTATGAGACTAGATATCAATTACAGGAAAAAATCTGTAAAAAATACAAACACATGGATGCTAAGCAATACACTACTAAATAACCAAGAGATCACTGAAGAAATCAAAGAGGAAATCAAAAAATACCTAGAAACAAATGACAATGAAAACACAACAACCCAAAACCTATGGGATGCAGCAAAAGCAGTTCTAAGAGGGAAGTTTATAGCAATCCAATCCTACCTCAAGAAACCAGAAACATCTCAAATAAACAACCTAAACTTTCACCTAAAGCAATTAGAGAAAGAAGAACAGAAAAACCCAAAGTTAGCAGAAGGAAAGAAATCATAAAGATCAGATCAGAAATAAATGAAAAAGAAATGAAGGAAACGATGGCAAAGATCAATAAAACTACAAGCTGGTTCTTTGAGAAGATAAACAAAATTGATTAACCATTAGCCAGACTCATCAAGAAAAAAAGGGAGCACACTGAAATCAATAGAATTAGAAATAAAAATGAGAAGTAACAACTGACACTGCAGATATACAAATGATCATGAGAGATTACTACACGCATCAATATGCCAATAAAATGGACAACCTGGAAGAAATGGACAAATTCCTAGAAAAGCACAACCTTCCGAGAAGAACCAGGAAGAAACAGAAAATATAAACAGACCGATCACAAGCACTGAAATTGAGACTGTGATTAAAAATCTTCCAACAAACGAAAGCCCAGGACCAGATGGCTTCACAGGTGAATTCTATCAAACATTTATAGAAGAGCTAAGACCTATCCTTCTCAAACTCTTCCAAAATATAGCAGAGGGAGGAACACTCACAAAC
The DNA here is from genome assembly GCF_003031525.2 of Neophocaena asiaeorientalis asiaeorientalis. Lineage (NCBI taxonomy): Eukaryota > Metazoa > Chordata > Mammalia > Artiodactyla > Phocoenidae > Neophocaena > Neophocaena asiaeorientalis. The sequence goes on along the minus strand of NW_020174425.1, from coordinate 2,113,201 downwards.
GCATTCTACGAGGCCACCATCACCCTGATACCAAAACCGGACAAAGATGTCACAAAGCAAGAAAACTACAGGCCAATATCACTCATGAACATAGACGCAAAAATCCTCAACAAAATACTAGCAAACAGAATCCAACAGCACATTAAAAGGATCATAAACCATGAACAAGTGGGGTTTATCCCAGGAATGCAAGGATTCTTCAATATATGCAAATCAGTCAATGTGATAAACTATATTAACAAATTGAAGGAGAAACACTATATGATCGTCTCAAAAGATGCAGAAAAAGCTTTTGACAAAATTCAACACCCATTTATGATAAAAACCCTCCAGAAAGTAGGCACAGAGGGAACTTACCTCAACATAATAAAGGACATATATGACAAACCCACAGCAAACACTGTTCTCAATGGTGAAAAACTGAAACCATTTCCAATAAGATCAGGACAAGACAAGGTTGTCCACTGTCACCACTACTACTAAGCATAGTTTTGGAAGTTTTAGCCTCAGCAATCAGAGAAGAAAAAGAATGCAAATCAGAAAAAAAGAAGTAGGGCTTCCCTGCTGGCGCAGTGGTTGAGAGTCCGCCTGCCGATGCAGGGGATACTGGTTCGTGCCCCGGTCTGGGAGGATCCCGCATGCCACGGAGCGGCTGGGCCCGTGAACCATGGCCGCTGAGCCTGCGCGTCCGGAGCCTGTGCTCCGCAATGGGAGAGGCCACAACAGTGAGAGGACCGCATACCGCAAAAAAAAAAAGAAAAGAAGAAGTAAAACTGTCACTGTTTGTAGGTGACATGGTACTATGCATAGAAAATCCTAAAGATGCTACCAGAAAACTACTAGAGCTAATCAATGAATTTGGTAAAGTAGCAGGATACAAAATTAATGCATAGAAATCTCTTGCATTCCTATATACCAATGATGAAAAATCTGAAAGAGAGATTAAGGAAACACTCTCATTTACCACTGCAACAAAAAGAATAAAATATCTAGGAATAAACCTACCTAAGGAGACAAAAGACCTGTATGTAGAAAACTATAAGACACTAATTAAAGAAATTAAAGATGATACAAACATATGGAGAGATATACCACATTCTTGGATTGGAAGAATCAACATTATGAAAATGGCTCTACTACCCAAAGGAATCTACAGAGTCAATGCAATCCCTATCAAAATACCAATGGCATATTTCACAGAACTAGAACAAAAAATTTCACAATCTGTATGGAAACACAAAAGACTGGAATAGCCAAAGGAATCCTGAGAAAGAAAAATGGAGCGGGAGGAATCAGGCTCCCGGACTTCAGACTATATACAAAACTACAGTAATCAAGACAGTATGGTACTGGCACAAAAACAGAGAGGTAGATCAATGGAACAGGATAGAAAGCCCAGAGATAAACCCATGCACATATGGTCAACTTATGTTTGATAAAGGAGGCAAGAATATACAATGGAGAAAAGACAGCCTCTTCAGTAAGTGGTACTGGGCAAACTGGACAGCTACATGTAAAAGAATGAAATTAGAATATTCCCTAACACCATACACAATAATAAACTCAAAATGGCTTAAACACCTAAATGTAAGACTAGACACTATCAAACTCTGAGAGGAAAACATAGGCAGAACGCTCTATGACATAAATCACAGCAAGATCCTTTTTGACCCACCTCCTAGAGTAACGGAAATAACAACAAAAATAAACAAATGGGACCTAATGAAACTTAAAAGCTTTTGCACAGCAAAAGAAACCATAAACAAGATGAAAAGACAACCCTCAGAATGGGAGAAAATATTTGCCAATGAAGCAACTGACAAGGATTAATCTCCAAAATTTACAAGCAGCTCATGCAGCTCAATATCAAAATGCACACAACCCAATCCAAAAATGGGCAGAAGACCTAAACAGCCATTTCTCCAAAGAAAATATGCAGTTTGCCAAAAGACACCTGAAAGGATGCTCAACATCACTAATCTTTAGAGAAATGCAAATCAAAACTACAATGAGGTATCTCCTCACACCATTCAGAATGGCCATCATCAAAAAATCTACAAACAGTAAATGCTGGAGAGGGTGTGGAGAAAAGGGAACTGTCTTGCACTGTTGTTGGGAATGTAAATTGGTACAGCCATTATGGAGAACAGTATGGAGGGTCCTTAAAAAACTAAAATAGAACTACCATACGACCCAGCAATCCCACTACTGGGCATATACCCTGAGAAAACCGTAATTCAAAAAGAGTCATGTACTACAATGTTCATTGCAGCTGTATTTACAATAGCCAGGACATGGATGCAACCTAATTGTCCATCAACAGATAAATGGATAAAGAAGATGTGGTATATTTATACAATGGAATATTACTCAGCCATAAAAAGAAACGAAATTGAGTTATTTGTAGTGAGGTGGATGGACCTAGAGTCTGTCATACAGAATGAAGTAAGTCAGAAAGAGGAAAACAAATACTATATGCTAACATATATATGGAATCTAAAAAAAAAAAAAAATGGTCATGAAGAACCTAGTGGCAAGACGGGAATAAAGACAAATCTACTAGAGAATGGACTTTAGGATATGGGGAGGGCGAAGGGTAAGCTGGGACAAAATGAGAGATTGGCATGGACATATATACACTTCCAAATGTAAAATAGATAGCTAGTGGGAAACAGCCGCATAGAACAGGGAGATCAGCTCGGTGCTTTGTGACTACCTAGAGGGGTGGGATAGGGAGGGTGGGAGGGAGGGAGACGCAAGAGGGAAGAGATATGGGGATATACGTATATGTATACCTGATTCACTTTGTTATAAAGCAGAAACTAAAAAAAAAAAAAGACCTAAAAAATAGATATCTAGTGGGAAGCAGCCGCACAGCACAGGGAGATCAGCTTGGTGCTTTTTGACCACCTAGAGGGGTGGTACTAGGAGCATGGGAGGGAGACACAAGAGGGAGGAGATATGGGGATATATGTATATGTATAGCTGATTCAGTTTGCTATAAAGCAGAAACTAACACACCATTATAAATCAGTTTTACTCCAATAAAGATGTTAAAAAAGAAAAAAAAGTCAAGGCAGTTTCATACTCTAATCATGAACCCTCTTTATCCTCCAATACACTCATATACACACACACACAAACACATTCAATTGCCTAAGCTGGGGGTACTGCAATCCATAGAAATAACCAAGAATCAACAGACATTTGAAAGAAATAACAACATGAAACCAGCAAATTAATCTGAAATAGGAAAATGAAATCACCAACAAATACTAACATAGGAACGAAAAGAAATAAGACAAGAAAACTAATAGTTTCAGAGATATTCAAGAGGATAGTGCAAACATATTAAAAATTAATGAAAGAACAACCTTCAATGAAAAAGGAATAGTAGAATACTTAAAAATTCAAAACACAGTTACTGAAATAAGAATTAAATAGACATACACTAAATAGCAGACTTTACATAGTTGAAGATTGAATTAGCGATCTGAAAAATCAAGGCAAGGAATTCTTTCAGAAGGCAGTTGCAAATGGACACAAAAAAAAAAAAAAACATAAAACTGGATTTTAAAAATCAAGGAAAGGAATTTTTTAAGAAAGCAGTTGAAAAAGGAAAAAAAAAAAAAAAAAAGCATAAGACTGGAAGTAACCTTAATGTCCATCAGCAGATGAATGGATAAAGAAGATGTGGTACACATATACAATGGAATATTACTCAGCCATAAAAAAAAGTGAAATAATGCCACTTGCAGCAACATGGATGGACCTGGAGATTATCAAACTAAGTGAAGTAAGTCAGACAGAGAAAGACAAATACCATATGATATCATTTATATGCGGAATCTAAAAATAAATGATACAAACTTATCTACAAAACAGAAACAGACTCACAGCCTTAGAGAATGAATTTATGGTTACCAGCGTGGAAGGGTGGGGGGAGGGATAGGTTGGGAGTTTGCGACTGACATGTACATACTGCTATGTTTAAAATAGATAACCAACAAGGACCTAATGTAAAAATAATTAATTAAAAGTTTTAAAAATATATAAAAAATAAAAAACACATAAAAATGAATAGCTTTGACTAGACTAAAATATAAGATACAAAATTTTAAAATATACTTTATACTTGGTAAGGGTATACATTGTTTCATAAGACTTTTATAATATGTGCATGCATTAGGTTGCAATGTACATTATATTTCTTATTCTGGGTCACAGTTACTGAAGTTTGAAATAAATGGTCCTATGTTATCAAGTAAAAAAAAAAAAAAGAGATTAAAAGAAAAGGATCTGGGGATAAAGGCAAAATTCCAATCTCACTGCAGTAGAAGTTCCAGAAGAAGGAAACCAACAGAATGAGAAGGAGGCTAGAGTAACATTATTAAATAGAATTTAGGATGAAACTGCCAAATATTTATTTAGATTAAAAGGTGTAATTCTCTTCTAGAGACGCGAGTTCATATGTCCACCAACGGGCAAGTACCAAGATGTCTACAGAAGCTTTATTCATAACAGCCAAAACCTGGAAGCAACCTAGATGTCTTTCAACAGGAGAGAAGATATATCAATCCTGGTATATTTATACAATGGAATACTAAATAGCGTTTTCGAAAACATCAACTAATGCTAAATGTAACACTGTGGATAAATCTCACTAACTTAGTGATGAGTCATAAAAAGCCAGAAACAAGAGAGTACATATGTTCCATTTATTTGTAAATCAAGGACAGACAAAACTAATCAATGATGAAAAGGAGTCAGCATATGGTATATTGTTGAAAGGTGAGAATATCAACTAAGAAATACATAAGGGAGACTTCTGGAAAGTGATCCTCTGGTGTTTACATGGGTAGGTGTGTATTTATAAAACTATGAGTTATACACTGAAGATTTGTGCACATTACAATATTTATGTTTACCTCAATAAAAAACCATTACGGAGTTCAAGTCATAAAGAAAACAGAGCAGTCATAGACGTTTTTGTAACAAAGGGCCTTCACTAATCACTCTACATATTTGTTTTGATTGATTTACAACTGTAACATGTATAGCCAAAAATTTTCAAGACAAATAAGGCAAATGATGTGCCTGGTATAGTGCCTTCTACACTCCAGAAATAATAGGTCTTTATCATATCTTAACTTTTAATGACTCGTTCTAGTCAAGTAAATTAGTTAATGGAAATGTTTACACCATAAATAAATACATAGCACTCTTTATGTATCATAATAGATTTTAAATTGGATATTTAAAGGTCATTATTTCCTCAGAATTTCACTAAAATTCTGCAAGGCTTTGCACGTTTTACTCCTGATCTGAAAATGAGACAACTGGGCTTCATACAGTCAGTGATCTGCTGGAAAACTATGCTGTCAGGACTGTGACCCAAATCTGCTGATTTCAAGTCAATTAAAATTTCCACTAACCATGCAGTGAAAATCTACTGAAACATGTGAGTGAAATACTTTTTTTCTTTTCATAGATCATGGAGTAAAAACTCCTATCAAGGTTAAATATGAAAAGTAATGAGGATTTGTTTATGTATCACCTCTGAACCATCATCATTTGGTCACCACTTCAATCACGGTGTCCCACCAATTCACACCATCAATGAACATTTGGAAAACATAGATTTCCAGAAATTAGAATGCCTGCTTGTCCTTTAGCAAAATAGATATTTAAGTAAGCACATCTCCTCTAACACAAAATGTGGAAATTGAAGAAGCAGAGAAAAAATATATTTCCATAGATTTTAGCTGATAGCCTGTGAATTCTGGGCTCTGACACTTAACTGATTTCAAGGTCACAAGTAATATGTCATTGTTAGGCACTTGTAATAATCAAGATATTCAGAGAAAATAGATAACAAAATAGGAAAATGGCAATATTGCCAGAACCTCAGCATGTGTTGAGTTCCTTCACTGGATTGCTTAATGCTAACAAGAAAAAAAGAAGGTCAGGTACAGTTTCTTTAATAATTTTGAACTCTAAGAGGTCATTAGGTAAACCTTCTTGAACACAAAATCTAATAAAGGTCATAAGTCATTAGTAACCTGACTCACATTTCTTATTAATATTTCCTTCTTTGCTCATTCCTTAAGCAGATAAAACTATTCCATTTTCCTATAAATTAATGTCATGCTTAAAGATAGTAAAAGCATGCAAGTGCTATATTCTTATAGATAGCTTCCTCTCCAAATTGATGGTAGCACTAAAATGTATAATGCAGAACAGTCTATGTCATAGAAAAGTCCCTATTGTTAAATTACCATATTACTGAATTTTCAAATGATTACGACAATTTATTGTCCTTGGAATTTATGTTCATTACATGGGCAAATTGAAATTGCCATTTTCTTTTAGCACAATATGTTATAATTTCAGAGCTATTTAAGTAATGTACCAAAAAAGCACAGTGAGTAGATAAATGGAGATTGCTAAAAGTAATTCAATAAATAATAATCAAAGTAGGACAATCAAAAAAGGAAGTCATATGAAAAATGCCAAATTTACAATATTTTAAGGCAAGTAAACTAAGCGTTCTCCTTTTCTCTTGAAATGTTATTTAACATGCCCACTCTCTTTCTTGGTTCTGGGAGGTTAGGCCAGAGGTGGAAAGGGGATAAAGCACACCTTCCTAAATGAGCACCTCTCTGCTCTCTGCTCCAGCTTCTCCAATTTCCTGATGCTCTGGAGTGAATTCAAACGTGATCACTTGGAATGAGGTTCAGAAATTCTGACTCCATTCCTTAGGAATTATGCATTCAGTTCAAAGGTTCATTTGAAAATTTTGTTTAAACACAAAGCATGCAAAAAAGATTGCATGAAGTTTGGATAGAGTAATAAACAGAGACTCTTGCTAAGACCAGATTCTCTACTGCTCCAAATATTCCACAAAGGTATCAACTTCTACTCAGGTAAGCATTGCAGTCACACTGTCTGTCAATCTCTCTCAACTTTCTTCCTAGTCAACTTCTACCTGTGGGCCACTCCTCAAGAACCCTCTTAGTGTCTGGTTTGACTTAATTCCTTTGCAAAGAGAAGAGTTTTATGGAAAAGAAGATTTGCTGCACTCCAGGTAGGATTAAAGCATACCTCTCCTGGCTGTGCCTGGTTTTCCTAGCATAGAAGAAAGAGGTTATCCATAAGTAAGAAAATAGAGAGAGGAATAACTGTACTGAACTCTGTGGCGTGCAGGGAGAAGTGAGGGTGTGGCCAGTGACTGAGAGAAAAGAGGATTCCCAGTAAGTGATGCAACCTCAGAGATTCTTTGGAGAACCAAAATATCTAAGAAAGTTTTTCAAGTTACTTCCTGTATTGGGTACTAGGTAAACTTGATCCTTCATTTTTCCTTCACTCTATATTATTCTACATTGTTTACTATTGCTTTGGCAAAAGGATAGAATTGTTTAGGGAAACTCAAAAGAGGGCTGGGGGTTGGCTATTGTAACAATAAAATACAACACATGCTGTTATTCTAAATCCCTACTCAACACTTGCAATTCTGACCCTACATATTTCCTAAGCTCATCTGGAGAAGGTCAGGAATTTAGTTAATTGCCCCTCTATTTTGAAAGTTGTATTTCTAAAAAGTACTATGGTCAGCAAAACTTGTTTGGCGAGATAATGGTCTTACACAAAATATGGGGTTAAGAGATAAACAATAAAATGGCAATAAATACAACTTCAAAGCAGTAAGCAAGCTCTCTAGAATCATCTGTTACCAAACCCAAACTAGATTTATCCATTAAAACCTGCTTTGGTAGGTAAGTATTCTTTTGAATCCTCTCCATCAGAAAATGCTGCAGAGTTTTCTGCTGAGACAAATTCTTTCATAAGTTTTATGTTATGCAGACTCTGTGGCAGCTCTAGATTTCTACATAAAAAGAGCTTATGGGAAGTTACCTAGTCCAAAAAAGGGGACTTGACTTGAAGCAGGGCTTACTATAGTAAGTACATTGCTACTAATGTTCCTTTGAGGATCGATGGATATGGGGAGAGCAAGGATTGTCAAAATCCCCCAAACAACCCCCTTGATATCACTATGGTATAGACTGGGTTTTTTTAATAGTTTCCAAATAGATCTTGCAATTTAACATCATTTACACACCATTTGCCTTTGTTGTAGTTTTCCAAAAGTTTCATCAAATGCCTGCTTAAACATCTGGAATTTTCATGAATTATAATAACTAGTCCTGGTTTTCTTAGACAGACATATTACAGATAGATTTATTTGTACTGCACTACCCAAGAAACCTGGAAGTCCTGTGTTCTGTTTAAGAAACTCTGAAAGGTACAAACTTAAATACATCTTGGATAATATTGGTTTCCTTTCTTTGAGTTCCTATCAGCCAAGATAGAAAAGCCACCAGTCAGAAGGGCATATAAGTTCCAGCCAGGAAAAGTCGGGTATTCATTGTACTTTGCACCCTTGCCTCAGGTCGCAGCATAAATGCCATTTCCTCCAAGAAGTCTCCCCTCATTTCCCAGGTTTAGTTTAAGTGTCATTCCTGAATGTTCATATGCATCCTGTACTACGTCTATTGTAGCACTTCACATCCTATGTTATAATTGTTTATTTATGGCCTTCTTCTATTCCTAGATGCAAGCTCTTTGGGGGCAGGAACCATTTTTTCTCATGTATATATAACTAAAGAGTCTATCTACTAACCCCTAGCACAGTGCCTGGTACTCTGTAAGACGTTTAGTAAGTAATGTTGTGAAGGAATGAAGGAATGAGTCAACAACGAACACTTCTCTCTGCATCGAATTCTGATGAATGGGATGTCCTCCTAGTCCATGACCCTACCACTAGCCTGTATCACTTTGGATATCACTTCCTTCCTGGAATCCCTTTGATACTCTCCTATCTGTTGGACTGAATCCCCATTATAATCTTCACTTGATCCACTCCTGAGCTCTTCAAGAAATTATAAGATATTTAAAGGCAGAAGAATGTATCTTGTTCACTACTATATCCTCAGTACCAAGGACAGGGCCTGACAAATAGAAACTAATAAATAAGCATTTTTTGAAAGAATAAATGAGTAAATAAATCAATGAATGATACAGCCCATTACCCCCTCAGAGGCCAGACTTCAGAACTATATAGATTACTCCCATCCTTCTATCAGCCTTAGGTTTCTTTCTATCTTCACTGGCTGTGATGCTAAGGACTAAACACATCTTACACTCAAGAGTGTCCTAAAAGATATCACGAATCTGTTCTCATTCAGATTAGTATTGAGAGCATTTCAGATGTGATATCTTTCATCTGTGTCTTTAAAGAAGACATACCCTCCTTGCACAACTTGTTAATGACCAATATCAAGCAAGTCTCAGACCCTACAAATTCATCCACAGAGGTCTCCTTGCTCCATAAGGCTTTAGATCTACCTGGCTACTGACACTCAGCTCTGTCACTTTTTTTTTTTTTTTTTTTTGTCCCTCATTTTTGACCTGGGGTTTCTGAATGATCCATGAAAATTTAGTTCCATATTTTAAATTTCATTCAAGTTGACTCTATTAAAAGAATACTCCTTCATCTCTATTTAAAATTTAAATTTCTCATATGACTTAAAGCTTTCCAGATATAATCCCAGACTAATTTTCTACCCATGGACTTAAAATTTGCTTTTGGTTTATCTGACTCTGACCCTCAACATTTAACAAGAACTTTAGCTCATATACTCACTCTCTCTTTTCCCTTTTGACTCCAGCTACCTAAAGTAAAATATTTTCCTTTAATTTTTAGCCCTTAAGACTCAGTGTCAAGCATCTACTCCTTAGACACAAATCCCAGCCAGGATGATCTTTGTCATTATGTGGATAGAAATTGAGACTCAGATACTCTATTCCACTACAAAAGAGTTAATATATTAGCAGCAGAAATACAAGTATAGTATGTCATAGGACAAGCACAAAGTCATTTTTATTCTTTTTTCCTTGTTTGTAGAGTAGCAAAAACCAAAAGAAAATTCCGTTCATTTTCTTCAGTGATGGCTAATATAATCTTGGATTATAAATTTTGAACAGAAATTGGCTTAGCTGTATAGAGATAGCTTGTAACAACATGTAGTAACACAGTTGAAAACTTCTGGCTAAATGTGTATTGAGTATTGAGCACAGGGATTTAGCTCTAAAATGACTGTAAGTGAATTTTTTTAAAGGCATAAATCCACGAGGATAGAGAGAAAGGGAGAGATCCAGAAACTTAAAAGCAAAAGGTTGTGTGGTAAACGACATTACAACCTGAGATCTTTTTTGAATCCCAAATTGGGAAAGCTGAGGAGCAAAATTACGTACATTGCAGAACCCACAGAGTCTCAGAAATTGGTGGCTCTGGGTATCTTGGAAAGTTGGGGTGAAGATGGAGCTACAACCAAAGTTTGGTTGAAAATGTAAGAAACAAGCCTTATGCACAAACCAGTGCCCCTCTCTCACCCTGACAGAAGACCAGAGGTTTGTTTTCTGGAAAGGTGACAGAAGGTGTCAGGGTTGTAGAACACTAACCACAGCTACAGTGCAATTGGTTGGGGTGTGGGCGTGGGGCTCAATTTAAAATAGTTTACAATGTAGACACACTAACATTCGGACCTTCAGCTTTCTTCCACCTCTAGCCTCTCAGAATGCTAGCAATCAGATGTAAACCCTCCAGTCAAGAAACTGGAGATTTCTCCTGGAAATCTGACCAGCCCAAGAGAAAACACCTAAAGAAATAGACATCCAGGGTTACCAAGTTACCCAAGGCAAGGGCCAGCCTGATCACAATAGGAGTAAATATCACATTTAAGGAAGCCCATCCCCAAGTACAGAGCTCCTATCAGCTTGCTATTGTCCCATCTTTAAATATGAGGCAGATATCACTACATATCTGAGGCAACATCTAGTATGAAAAGTGGCAACCAAGAGAAAAAAAAGAACGAAAGAAAGCAATCTGAAGGGAAAAGAAACCATGCAGAGGAAAAAATATTCAAACAAATACTATCAATATGAGCCAGAAAGAAATAATAAAAAGCATAGTTGTGTAGAAAGAAGATGATGCTATTTTTAAAAGGGGGGAGTGGGTATTTAGAGAACAAAAGGAGTTCTTGGCATTCAAAATGTGACAGCAGAAATGAAAAAAAAAATCTCAATAGAATGTTTGGAAGATAAAGGATATGTTGCAAAAAGACAAAACGACAGAAATAGAGAAAAGATAATAAAAAGAGCTCCAAAAGGAAAAAAACAGAAAACTGAAGGGAAGGGATTCTTCAAATAACTATTTAAGAATTTTCCCAGAAATGAGGCTCTGAGTTGCCTTACTGGAAAGGCCTGAGAAGAATCCAGCACCATGGATTAAAATGGACTCACACTAGTGCACATCATCACGACATTTCACAACTTCAGGAAAAAGATACTATATTCTTCCAGAGATAATAAAATAGGTTTCATACAAAGGATCAAGAATCAGTGAGGATCTAATATACAGCGTGGTGGTTATAATGAATAAAACTGTATTATATACTTGAAAGTTGCTGAGTAGATCTTAAATGTTGTCACCACGAAAAGAAATGGCAATTATGCGACATGATGAAGGTGTTAGCTTACCCAGTGGTGGTAATCATTTTGTAATATATTCATGTATTAAATCGACACCTTGTATACCTTAAACTTACACAATGCTGTATGTCAATTATATCTCAATAAAGCTGGGGGGGGGGTAGAAGTGGAGCACCATCAGGCTCCTCAACAACAATCTGAAAGACGATTGTCTCTAATTTACAAATCCAGCCGAATATTAATTAGGTAAGAGTAAAATAAAGACGTTTTCAAACAACTGAGTTGTCAAAAACTCTACCTACTATGTATCCAGTCTCAGGAAGCTATGGACAATGTGATTCTACCGAAATGAGGGAGTAAACCTGGAAAGAGAAAGATATGGGACCTAGGAAATGGAGATTACAACAAGGAGAAAGGCAAAATACAGAGAGATTATGAGATGCAGATTGAGAAAGCATCAGCCAGTCAGGAGCAGATTACAGGTCTCAGGTGAAATATCTTCAAGGAAATGAAACTGATACGATATTTAATGTGTTTGAACACCTTGAGAGTAGATTTTAACAGTTGCAGCAAAGAAAATCGGCAGAAAAAGAAAACCATGACAAACATAAGCACCGAGCCATGGGGTGAGGGACAAAATATAGACAGGAAAGGAAAATGTATCACAGCGTACTGCATGGCTTCATTGTGAATCTTCTTACATAATCAAAATAATATTAACCTGTATTGATCTAACTGAAATTACAATGTTTGTAATGCAACCTATTCATGTGTGTGAGGGAAGGGAGCAATGAAAGAGGGTTAAAATCTTCATCTTCTATACCTGAAAGTCAGTAGATAGAAAACAAACTTTTTTTTTTTTGTAATGGGGGCAGTGGCTAGCAATATAAGCACGTTATTTAGATGTATATAGGTAAATACCAAGAGGATTGAATCACTGTAGTGTAAAGTAGGAGAGAAAAACCTAAGAAGCACCTCACATGTTTTACTTTCTTTGTAAAGTATAAGGAAGGACCACCTTCTGAACCGAGAGAACTTCTCTATATGCTCTGGTCATGTGTCTGCAGCCTCATCTATAGAGCTATGAGCTCTCCACTGAGGCGTTACAGAGCCACCACATTGCCCTTACTCTTACTTCAGGAGTTCTTATGCCATCCCCATTTGGTTACTCCTTTTAACCTTACTTTATATTCACTATTAGTCTTTTCCAGTAGAATTTGGTCTTTCCACTTCACATTCACATCTGCAACTTCTACTGTGTCCTCCACTTCCCGTCACAGCCACGCAGAGCTTCTGTACTCATATGCAGCTGCAACATGATCACCTTCCGGTTAAATAAAGGTCAAATCAGGCACTCTCTGTTCTTCAGGCTGATGTGGTTGCTCTGACTGATTCCTACTCTTATCAGTATTGATGGCCTGATTAGATTCCAATTACAGCTCTCTTCAGTCTGGCACCTAATTGAATTGGAATCTGGAGGCTTCGGCCACACAAGCTCCCTCTGCTCTTAAAAAATGCAGATGGTCTTTAAGGCAAGATACTCTGCTCCCAACTAATTAGATACACAGTAGACATTTCTGGTATGTTTTGATACTAAGTCCCAACATAGCTGTGTCTGTTGTGCAGAAGGCTAGCGGCCAGTTAGTAAAATAATTTTAAATTCTCAGAGAAAAAAGTACTGAGTAGCAAGACCATAAAAGCAGTATAGAACAACCATTCATTTACTCATCCAGTCACTCAACAAACATTGATGAGAATCTGCTTTCTGCTTGGAATGCCTGTCAGGAGGGATAGAGAACAGAGGCGTGGTTTCTGCCTACATGGAGCTCATAACTGAACAAGGAAGTGAGCCAACAGAACCATTGACTATGATGTGTCTTCTGATAGCTCTGTGAGAGAGATTTAGACCTTCAGAATTTTAGATCACATTTTCCAAAACATGAAAGGCATTCCAAACAAAAATTTCAGGAATGTGGGATGGGAGCAAAGCGGGGTATATTTATTATTAAGCCTTTCCAGAGTGCCCACTTTTCCAGCTAACGGTGATGGGACATAGACACCTTCATCTGAACCACCAATCCTTGCTTATTTGTAGGAAGAAATTGCTGTGGAGGCACAGGAGTCACCTGAGAAGGCTGAAAGAAAATTATCCAAAATTAGGATCATTGCCCTCTGTCTTCGGTCACCCTTCCAGCTGCACAAGCAGTATTTCCTAATAGTCTAGGAGTCATGGACTCCGTGTTCACTTATATCTTTATCTTGTTAATTTTTCTATTCCAACCTTGGAGTAGCCTCTCTCGTTCTACAAATGGGTCAGCCTAGGAAAGCTGTTCTATAAATTTCCTTGACAGCTAGAAATAAAATCTGATTTTTCTAGAGGGTTCCATGATAAATCTCTATTAAGATTTCCTACAAGTAGTAGTTAATGACATGTTTGACCAAGCACATGTCTGGCTGACAAATGCCATCATATGGTCACATGTGATGGACGCACAGATATACTGCCTGGATCTCTCTTAAGGAATGAAGGGCCTGTTCCCCCAGCTGTTGAGAATGCTGACAGAAGACGATCTCCAAAATCTAGTCCTCTTTGAGGACTGCCTTAGCTGAAGAAAACTGCCTTGCTAAAAGTTATACTTCCTTCCAGGGTCAGTTCACATCCACACGTCAGTGTGGGAACATGAAGACCATGTTCTCTCATCCCCACCCAAGAAAGCTCTAAAGGGCCATCCCAGCCCTAGAGCTCCTCAAAGAGTCAGCTAACACAATTATGGAGATTGACTGAAGCTCAACTCCTTCCTAACCAACCCCACTTTTCAGCTCCCTCCCACAACTCAATAGCAATCCCTAATGGATGTCCTGCCCATTAATCTCCATTTCAAAATCTGTTTCCCAGGGAACAGATTTTGTGACCATAGATTAACTAGTTCAGAAACAGTACACCTTCCTGCTCTAGAACTTTGACTCAATATAGACTGGAAATTACTTTTCAGTTGTCTTTCATTGGAGTTAGTACTGTTCGTAAACATCAGTGACGGAATTTTAAATGAAGAATAAATGGGATCTCCCAGGCTTAAGTCAAACCTCTACCACTAAAATGGATTCCAACTTGGCCAGCTTCAAAATTCTTCTCCTTCTCCACCTTCCATTAAGGTAATCCCTTGCTTGAATGGAGAATAAGGAAGGAAGATGGAGGAGAGAGCAAGAGGCAAACACTGATAGAAGCTGAGGCATTTGCGGGGAGATATTGGGAGTGAAAGGCTGAAAGCAGAAGTGGCACACATAGACAATGGATGGGAAAGGAGAAAAAAGGAGGTTGTAAGAGTTATTACTGGGCATTGTGTCCCCTTCATGATGATTAAGTACAAATGGAAGATTTGAGTTATTCTGAAATTTCATTTATTTGCATATGCTCTTTTGATGAGAGTTTCATTTCATATGCACCTGTGCGTCGTGTCTTAGAAACACTGCAGTGTCAGTGAAGATGGACTGGGCTTCAGCCCACCTTCTCCTACTGTATCCACTGCATCCCATCCACATTCTCCCACTGAACTCCTCCCCAGCTGGACAACTTCAGCTCCAAGTAGTACACGTGAGTGGACACAAAGCATTTTCAACATTGACCACAAAATGGCAGAAGAAGGACTGACCCCAAACATTCTTACTTTATATGTTAAAAGCAGGTGGTCTATCAAGACCTTAAGTTAAAAATAAGAGTAAAGAAGTTGTAAAATTTGAAGAAGTAAGGTGCAGTGAAAGTCATGTTACTTAAAACAATCATTACTTGGTACTCTAAAGTAGAAATTACTTTGTTATAAAATAAGTAGAACCTGGAAATTATGTCTAGTAAGTAAGCTAAGCTTCTTTCTAAACATCAGCAATTATTTATGTATTTGTTCTGAAAATTTGCCTTGCACTGCAGAGATAGGCATGGAAATTTTTGCTACACAGGTAATAAGGCTCCTGTGACTTCTATTATATGAGATAAAATACCTTCTGAATAAAAATCCAAATACAAGACTATTTCCTTCCCCGTGATAAAATCTGTATAATTTGAACTCCTGTTCCTATGACAGTGGACATGACCTATAGAAACTTTAAATATAGATTTGATTAAATCATGTATTCAAAAACAGGTCTTAAATGCCCTAAAATGAGTGATTTCATCGTGGTCAGCTATATCATTCTAAGTTTCATCAGGAGATAGAGAGACAGAAATCACACAGTAGATTAAACAGTGGTAGTTTAATATAAAGAATGATTAACTATGATAAAAGATTAACTATAAGATGTAAGGGAACTTTATATGCTGCCTAGGGCTGAGAGGGAATACTCAGGGAAGAATAAACTTGGGATGGGGTGGAGTAGGTGTGGTCCAGCCCACCAGATAACAGAAAAGTTCACTGATTTGGCCAGGCCAGAGGTAGTCTGCAGCTACTAGTAAGCAGTAGGCCATCCTCCAGAGTGCAGATGGGGAACAGGAGATTCGCAATCAATTCCTTGCAGCTATAGGACTTAGATCCCCATTGCCTTGCAGGCTGTGAGCTGAGGACTGCTCTCTGTTTGTGGAGGCCACCCACATTCTTCACATGTCCCTTCACCTCCTTTTCAAACCTAGGAATGGGGCATCAGTCCTATGCATACTTTGAATCTCTCTGACTTCCCCTTCTACCACCACTCCCAGCTATTGAAGGGCTCATGGGATCCGATTAGTCCCACCTAGATAATCCCTCAGGATTAAAATCCACTAATTATACATCTGCAAGAGCTCTTTCTTTAAGAAAACATAATCACAGGACTACTAGCAGGTGGCAAAAGCCACATCAAATTCTACCAACCACAGAACTTCATTTTGGTCAACTCTTACTGAGGATGCCTTTTAGATCACATTATTGATTAAACAACCCTTACAACTAGAAGACTGTGACTACAGACTCTTTAATATTAGTATGTTGGTAACTAAGTTTACGTTTGTTTGTTTGCCTGCTGATTTGCTTGAATTCCTAGAGGGCTAGATTATGAGGATTTTTGAATCAGAGTGTTTATCAGCCTAATTTCTCTGGGATATTATATTAGTACATAATGGTTGGTGAATATCAATTTTTTATCATTACTTTCTCATTCTGCACTCCAGATGCCAAGAATTATGGGTGGATCATAGAGTCAAGAACTCTATGTAGCCTTTCAGGCTGGCATAAGGCAAAATGCCTGTTAGCTCCCACAGTGGGATGCTTAGTACCTGCCAGAAAACTCACCCAATTCCATCTATTCCTTTATAAACCAAGACCCATGGTTTAAAGGGTTGGAGCCAGCTAAGAGCTACAGAGGATCCATTCAAAAACATCTTGAATTCAACATGCAAGGCTTCATTCTATCAATATTTAACATATACATACCAAGGGTCTACTATGACATGCACTAACTAGGCCTTTGGGTACTGTGGTGAACAAGATAGATAAGGTCTGTGCTCTCAAGAAGTTTATATTCTAGTGGAGACAAAAATGATAAACAAACAAATACATATATAAATAATGTAAATAAGAAACTCTCAGAACATGTTAAGTGTTATGGAGAGAATTTAAACAGGGTGGTGTGAGAGAGAGTGAGTTACTGGGTGTGTACTTTAGTTTGTGTGGTCAGGGAAGTCTTCTCAAAACGAAAGATGTTTAAGATAACATCTGAATGACAAGAAGAAGCTGGGCAGGCAAAGGTCAGGTGAAAGGGCATTGAGGCATAAGTAACAGCTGGGATCAAGGCCCTAAGTCAGGCAGAGACACAGTGTTTTTGAGGAACAGAAAGAAGACCAGTATAGCAAAAACACAGTGACCAAGATGGGGAGGGAAGGAGGAGGGAGGTTATTAGTATGACATGAAGTAAACAAGGCAAGCAGAGAGCAGATTTATACAGGGTGTTCTAAACCAGGCGAGGCGATGTGTTTGGATTTTATTCTAAGACTGATCAAAGCCTTTGAGTTGATTTAACAGGGAAGAGACATGAGTCTATTACTCATTTTAAAAGATCCCTCCTGATACTTAAATGATAATGAGGAAAAACAGACCCAGGGAAAGTACTTAAGAGGCTATTCTAGGCAAGAGAAGAGTGTGGCCTAGACCAAGGAGGTAGTGTTGGAAATGAAATGAAAATTAAGGATATGAAGGAGAAAGACAACAGAACCCACTGAGGATTTCATGTTGGCTTAGAAGGAAAAGAGGAGAACTGAGAATCATTCGTAGGTTTGTGCCTTGAGCAACTAACTGGGTATATTGTGGTGCTATTTAATGAGATGGAAAAGACTAAGGGAGAAGCAGGTTTCAGGAGAAAAACAAAAGTTCTCATTGTCTGTGTTAAAGAGATGTCAAATACACAGTAAGATATTTCTACATTTTTGAGATGTGGTAAAAGCATTGACTGGAAATAGAGTTTGTGAAGATGTAGATGACATTGAAAGCTGTGAGATTCACAAGCCCACCCAAAGAGAGAGCACAGCTAGAGAAGGGAAGGGAGGGAGGTGGTGTAGGACAGAGTCTGGCAGCAACCTGAGAGAATTCAAGCCCAGGACACAGAGCCAGCAATGGCAACTTAGATGATATAGCTAATAAGACAGAGAACACAGAAAATACAGTGTTCCAGAACCTAAGAAAATGTTCCAGGAAGAAGAGAACAGTTGACTATATGAGAGATACTGGTCCCTCTGTTGGGAGATCAAAATAAACCTTCTCACACTTTCTGCTCTGTTCACACAGAAGGACATAGAGAAAAGAGAAATTCCAAGCATATCATGCTGTAACTATCTGTATTTCTAAAAATTGAACTAAAAGTTAGCAAACAAGGCAAAATACTATGCAAATATCCCTACCTCCAGTTTTCCTATTTCATTTTTTCTCTAAATTTAATGCCACTTAAAGGGGAGTCCTTGGTCTATAATTTTTTTAGGGATGGCATTTACACACATACACACATAAATGCACTCACACCCACACACACATATATGTGCATGTGTTTGTGTGTGTATATCTATATATACATAGAGAAAAAATTAGTGTCAACATGAATAACACAAATTTCAGGTCAGGTTTAAGTAAAAGTCTACATAATAAACTGGAGTGTTATATATATAATTTTTTAAATCAGCCTTTTTATGTTTGGACTCTTCCCTGTTGTCATTCCAGAGAATTTGCAGCTATAGGGATAGACCTTCCTCTGCATCAACAGATTCACTAATGAAATCCCTTTACCTGTTTAGGGAGGCAGGGTTTGCCTAGTTACGTCCAGGACTCTCTGGTCGAGCTGACTTAGTTCCCATCTTCCTCTGGCACATCCTAGTTATGTTTCTCCAGACAGGTTAATTAAAGGCTCTTAAATGATTACTTAATCATTTAAGTTTGGCCAAAACTACCTACCTCAGGATTAAATGAAATAATATGTGCATGTTATTTTACACAGTACCCACCCATAGTAAGCAGAGTAAGCATTCAGTGAATGTTCATTCTTATTATTCACTTATTGGTGACTTACTCTATTAAAATGTATTCTCACTATTGTTACTAGCTGTTGACTACTTGCCACATGGCAAGTCCTCTGTTAGGTGCTGGGATACAATGTCGAATAAGACACAGAACTGCCTGAAAGAACTCACAGGACAGATCCCTCAGAGGTTCAGACACAAACTATGCAAAACTCCAGAAACTCTTCTTTATTACTCCTGCCACCCTCACATTTATGTATCTGTCTAATAAATTATTCATAATATATGTATTCTAGAAAGGTGTGTGTATGTGCGTGTGTCTCCACTGTAGTAGGCATCATTACAACCTGAGAGGTACAGGAAAGGAAAACAACAAACACCAAGTCAACATGTTTTATATAATTTACCCTTATATTCCTGGTAGCCAAACAAAATAAAACAAAAACTGGATACGTCATGAAATGTTCTGTTTGGTAACAAGAATCCCATCAATAAAGTGTGACAGACAGCAAAACCCACAGCGTTCTCCCTGCCAGTGATCGTAGCTCCACCAGCCCCGCCCAAGGATTCCTATAGTCTCTGCACTTCAGGCTGCAGTAGGAGTATCCAGAACACTTTTCAAAAACTATTCTATTTCAGCATCACGTTTCCAAGATAGGCCATAAGAAATCTTTTTAAATGCATGAATCCACATTCTTTTTTATAAAGAGGCTGATATATTTTTAATTAATTTCCATTAAGTTTATTTAGATTTTCATGATCACTACTGGTTTGCACGATGAATGTTCTACTTAGTGTTCTGGCTGGGTAAGAGGTTGTCTGTGAGAGCTCCCTGATGCCTGACTTCCACACTCACCCACATACCCCAGCAGAGTTCTAAGTTCAGGGCTGCTGTTGAGGGCCCTCAGGTTTCTCTAGCCCAGGTCTCTGCCTGTGGCCATGAAGGTCTCTCACTCCCATCCACTCCTTTGGCCATTGGCAATGTACTGTCTTCTGTCTGTTTTAACTTTTCATGAGTTCATGCCTTCTGCCTCACTAAACAGATTTTAAGGCCCCTGAAGTCAGAGTACTTTGAGTTGATCAATAATTTTGATTTTATTTACAAGTAAAATCAAGGATCTTAAGTTTTAAAGGTGTTTCCTATATTTAACCTAAAAACAGAGCCATAATTAATGTCTATACTTTGTTCTGTCCCCATTGTAAAACACTAGTTCCTACTTGTATATCTTAACAAGTAGGTACACACACACACTATATGTAATCAGAGAGGAAATATAATATCCTTTAAAAGAATACATGGGATATATAGATGGCTAGAAACTCAGCCAAGAACTTTTCAGTGAAATAACAAAAATGAAAATAGGTACCATCATTATTTGACCATCCACTATGTATCAGGGATATATGTTTACATGTTAATTTTAAACCTCTTTATGAGGTTTATAATTTTTATAATTATGAAATTTGGCTTTATTAGCCTCATTTTACACATGAGGAAACTGAGTCTTAAGTTGAGTAACACTCATATTCTCACAGCTAGTCAATATTATAGCCAAGGTTCACATCCAGGTCAGGCTAGGTATAATTATAAAACCCAACTCTGAACCACTATACTGTTCTTTCACCATGTTGGCTAATGCTATGCAAGCTAGACTATCAGTCTTGAGTAGAGTCACCTAATTCCAAGCCCTTGCTGCTACAGCAGCTAGTCAGGGCCATGCTTATCTGTCTTTCTCAGCAGCCACAATGCCCAAGGCCCACAACTCCCTGGCTGCTAGTTCCAAAAAATTCTATTATTGTTTCCAAACTCCTAAGAAGATCAACAATAAAATAAACGAAAGAGGGAGATGGAGCTGTCTGTAGTCCTACCAGGATAAGATGTACCTACAAAATAAGCAAACTTTTTATCTTTCAAAAATTCTTTCATTTAAAGAGAACAGTACTAACATTCTTAAGAAAAACAATGAATTTTTGTTTGAGAAGTTATTTTATGTAATTATTTGAAATACTTCCAGACTGGATCTACCAGAAATATCCCATAACCAAACTTTCTTTAGAAGGACTGCAATATTTTCAGTTTGAGATTAAACCTGTCAAAGTTTTCAGAACTGAAATCGTAATAAAGAATTCTTAGTTTACAAATTCTTATTTTGTAGTCGCAGTGCCTGTGGCTGATATTTGGAAAAGGGCCTAGAAACCCTACAATTATAATCAAGTTTATAAATTCTGTTCTCACTTAATTATAAATCCTGATTACATTTTCTCTGCCAGATTCCTGCCTAATGTTCCCATTTGAAAATGAGCTCCATAAAAGCTACCCAGTGCACATGATTTCATGAAATGGTTCCCCAGGTACCTATGTACTCTGACTTGAAAAGATTACTCTTGAGTCCATGCATTTGGAAGTGAATTTCCCAAATTCTGTCAGTCTCTGGTGTGCTACAATGAAGCCTACTAACTGCGTCACAGAAGTAGAAAACAAGTTCTCCTAAGTAGCAATGAGGATGACTTATCCTCCTTTCCTAATGTGAAGAATCCTTTCAGAGCTGAAAAGGTTTATGTAAGCCTGCACTGAGTATGGCAAAATCTAGATATACATGATAAAGATACTGATATAAATATACAGCCATGCAATTTAACCTCCTTCTGACCAATTTCCCCAGAATTAGTGAAGAGAAGAGCCTAGGAAACTCTTTCCTACTGAAGATGAATAGACGTTGTACTTAACAGGGATTTCTCCCTTTTTGTGGAGAGGTGCTCTCAAACACTGTTCTGGGACCTTTTTCTCTGAATAAAACAGGCCATCATTAGAATTTTTCTTAACAAACTCAGTCATTGTTATAAGGAAATACATACAATGTGCAGATAAAGTGCAATCTTGAAATATTAAAATTAAAGAAAAATGAATTTAGATTCATTTTATTCTGTAATTTATATGAAAAATCTTATTTTCAGATATTTTTCTTAGGTAAATAATTAACATTCCTGGATTTCAATTTCAGCCCAGTAAATTTCATAGACCATCAAGGAAATTCCAGAAAAAAAGACAGGGAGGAGGATCACCAGATTTTTAAATTTGTGGATTTTTGCTACTGTGTAGATAAGAAGAAACTCCACTCCTAGGCTCTCACAGCCCAAGACCACTTGATGGAGAGCAGATGATGGAAGGAGTAAGATGCAACTCTCTGGGATTAAAACACTTGCTTCACCTTTCCCTTTCTTACTTCTGCAATGAAAAATCTGGGGTTCTTTTCTCTTCTCCTCGTGTACTTTAATTATTATAAAGTTCACATTTATATAATGTCATGTATTCCTTTTCACAAACTTTACATCAGTCCAAGCAATGAGTTTAACCATTCCAATGAAAATGAAAAGCATCACCAGTTATTTTCACACATTAACAAAGAACTTCAGAGAAGAAGATGAGCCAGAACAAATGAAAATTGGAAATTAGTCACTCTTGTCACAGGGTCAGTCAGCTGATTTTAATAATTAACAGAGATGAATGAAGCACATCTTGGAAACTATTTTCCAAAACAAACACAAATCTCCAATCCTATTTTTTGTTCCATTCTCAGGTATATTGGGCTTTTGCTGCTACGGCACAGAAATTAGTGCCCTCTACAGCCCCCAACTCCATAAATGGAGAAGAGACAGGTTTTTAAATGAAAAAAAAAATCCAAGATAATGATAATTTACTATTTTTCATCAAACTTTTGTTCTAAAGTGTTTTTGTACTCTGACTACATTGTGATTTGTTCAAAATGAAGGAGAGAGGGGCTTCCCTGGTGGCGCAGTGGTTGAGAGTCCGCCTGCCGATGCAGGGGACACGGGTTCGTGCCCCGGTCCGGGAAGATCCCACATGCCGCGGAGCGGCTGGGCCCGTGAGCCATGGCCACTGAGCCTGCGCGTCTGGAGCCTGTGCTCCGCAACGGGAGAGGCCACAACAGTGAGAGGCCCGCGTGCCGCAAAAAAAAAAAAAAAGGAAAGAGCATATAATAACAGCAGTCAAGATTTCCAAGAAAAATTATATTCAAACTAAGAGACAGTCTCAGAATCTGATCCATAAACAAAATTTCTCAGTGATGTTCTCAAAACAACAGTCAGACCATCAAAACTCT
Source organism: Neophocaena asiaeorientalis asiaeorientalis (assembly GCF_003031525.2). Lineage (NCBI taxonomy): Eukaryota > Metazoa > Chordata > Mammalia > Artiodactyla > Phocoenidae > Neophocaena > Neophocaena asiaeorientalis. The sequence continues at coordinate 2,090,065 of NW_020174425.1, read as the reverse complement.
AATCTAATAATATCTATTGTTAAATGTATTTGACTTCAAGGAGGTTCATATTAGCTTTCAAGTACATGTGTATGAAATACTAATAAATATGTGGGGTTTTGCTCTATGAGCATCTGTATCTACATTTTATAAGTAGATGAAGGAGGAACTGACACACTGTAACTAGAGAATAAGGCAAAGAAGCAATTTATATGAATGTCCGTGTTTATATATTCCATATACTAAAGGAAAGATTAAAAACTGTTTCATCCCATCTTCCCCATTTGTTGTAGGTAAATAAATAGCAATAATGAACTATATATTTTTATAATACCTTTACTCCAAAGACATAACAAAAGGGAGCTGTACCTTGAATGTGGTAAATGATCACAAAATGAAAGTACAAGTAATGAAACTTCTAGAAAATAGGATTGCCAGATAAGATGGAGGAGGTCCAATTAAACTTGAATTTCAGATAAACAAATAATTTTTTATATAAGTATGTCCCAAATATTGTATGGACACTTATACTAAAAAAAAATTATGTTCATCTAAAATTTAAATTTAACTGGGAGTATAGTTGTTTTGTTCTTGTTTTGAAATCGGACAGCCCTACTAAATATCTGAATGGGAACTATAATGTATTTAGAGGGCCACAAAGTCATTGCCAAATTTATCAATTGCACAGGACCTTCCATTGTGTCATGTGTCTATATCTGAACACAGAGTTTTTAGCTACATCATCATTTGGAAATCAAATTCATTCCTGTTTAATCATGGTTCGAAGTCAACTCCTACCACAATATTTGCTGTTGTATGATTAGGTTCCAGCTCCTTAACATTTCTCTTTTTTTAAATTAATTTTTATTGGAGTATGGTTGATTTACCTTAACATTTCTCTTCCTCAGTCTTCTTGTGAAAATTAGGATATTAATACATACCTCATAAGTGAAGTAATTGAAATATTATCCATGACATGTGTAATAAAATACCTGACAGGTAGTAATAGATTTAGTAAGGTGTAGGGATTAAGAGAGAGGGCTCTGGAACTGGGTATCCTGGATCCAAAGCCTGACTACATCACTTCCTAGCCATGTGGCCTCAGGCAAGTTACTATACCTTCCTCTGCTTCAAGGTCTTCATTTAAGGCCAAGGCTAATGATGATAAATTTTTCATCGTGTTGTTGTGGAATTTAAAGAATCGTTGCACATAACGCCCTGACTTTGGGCTTTATAATAATTTGATGATGATGAGTTCAAACAATTAATATTCTTGAGGACTTCAATAAATACTTATTAATAAATTAAATGTACAATTTGCAACCTAACTACCAAATTAATGTACATTGCATCCACATTTGAAATTATTATGTCAAAGTTTTGCCTTTTACATTGGATTTTGTGTTTAAAATCACTTCCTAAATTCTTGGTTCTATCAGCAGCAGAATAAAAATTCATATTTAAACAATAGGTATGTTTACTAAAACATCTGAAATATAAATTTAGCAAGACTATATATTCTCCCACTTGGCTTGAAGTTAACAGCCCAGTGCCTAGTTATAAATTGTCAGAGCTCTTTTAAAAAATTTGTTCCTATCTCTTCCACAAATTTAATAGCAACCCTGGAGAATGTGGACTGATTGAAAGATACCTTGATTGAAAGATGTTTCTACCTAAAGAAATAAAATGCTAAGTTGATGAAATTACTGAAACCCTGGTAGAAGTGTTCACATTTTTACCTGTATCTAGTGATACTGAATATGATACCATTAAACAACTCCTGGAACAAAAACAAAAGCCTTAAAATAAAGTTGGATTAAAAGTTAGAAACTATGGTAGTTTCCTACTCTCTTTACCTCTCTAAAATATTTCTGCTTTTAAAAAGTAAAATTAAATACTTCAAAAAATTGTAACAGAGCAATAAAATTAGTATGAAGTCTGAATTAGCAACATCTATGCAGTTGTGTTAATCAGTACACACTGATTCACGCTGCAGTAACAAATTAATCCCCAAACTTAAGTGGCTCAATACAACAAAAGTTTATTTCTGATTCATCTACAGGTCAGTGTAGATCAGTGAAGGTTTCTGTTCCATATACTCACTTGGGGATCTCAGTTGGTGAAGATTCTACTTTGGTGTTCACAGTGGCAGAAAAGTAGAGAACTTATACCTGTCCACAAATGCCTTGGCCCAGAAGTGACAAGGTCACTTCCACCCCAACCTGTGGGCTAGAAAGTCACATGGTTGCAGGTAACTGGAAGGAAGCCAAGACTGTGAGAGAGAACAAGGATGCTTAGTGAACAATAAATGTCTCTGCTAAGAGGCTGATATCATCCAATAATAAAGTGTAACTCTCACCATCACAGCTCTTCTGAAAGTTTCTAGTGACAAAACCTGTCCTTGCTTCACAATATACAATCACTATTCTATTCCCCCCAGACAGTCGAGATAAAAAAAAAGTGAACAAGCTTATGGTTCAAGGAATTTAATTATTTTTTTCTAACCAGTTATAGTTGAACTTGTCAGCCATGTTGATATTGAATAATTGCCTATATATCTTGTCTTTCCTCACAATTTGATTTCTTTTCATAATGAAATCTCAAGGAATTTGTTGTTTCCTTTAGTACAGATGTTCCTCATTTGATGTTATAAATGTGCTACTGAAAAGCTGTGCGTAAATCAGATTTTTAAAAATCGAATCACATTCCCATTAACTTTATCTTTGCTTCTGCTTCACAGTAGCTCCGGACAATTTATCTTTAAATTAGTCTTAGTTTTACAGAGAAGAGTGACAGGTCAGAGGGTATTTCCCAATAGGCTGGGGATAAGAATAGACCTTCCATCACCAGGATATGGACTGTTTCTTCACATTGACAGGTTACCAGAGTCCATTTAGGGAAAAGGTGCTCAGTTTTTTGAAAACAAAAACAGAAAAGAAAAGGAAAAACTGGCAGAGAAACAGGTATGAAAGAAAGGCATTTACTTCCACTTTAAGAGTGTATCACCCAATAAATATTACTTAGTCTGAGTGCAAGTGACTCTTCTGTAATGCAGCATGCTAGTACAGAGCATTGAAATCTGTTTCATCAGATACAATGAGTCCTAGTCAAACATATTAGCAATCCCATTTCATGGACTCACTTGATGAAAATGAAAAATTTGCACTGAAACAAAGAAAAGCAAGGAGGTGTCAAACAGGAGAAGTGGGCAAGGTATTTGATATTCTGTCCAGAAGTGTGTTCCTGAACTAATTTTGTTAGCTAAATACTAAAAAAAAAAAACAAAAACCTGAACAACACTTTTTATTGAAAGTTGAACAGTACAATTCTCTTGTCTTTTCTCTCTTTGCCTTTTCCCCCGAAATGATTTGCTACAGTCTCTGGTGACTTAGAGAATAGTCAGTTCAGCATGAAAGAGCTTTCTTTATCTGTTATGTTATTCTGAGTTGTTTTTTTTTTTCCTTCTAGCCCAACTTTATTCCAGTGGTCATTCACTGATCCATAGTGATCACAGACTCATAGAAACTTAGGATAGAGAAGAAACTTAAAAGACCACTAATCCTCTTTTGTGCGTTCTGAGCCATATTCAACAAAAGTATGAGGAAATACAAGGAAAAGTAAAAAGACCAGAGGATGAGTAGGACGGAGTACAAATACCTTTGTGGGAAGAGCTACAAAGATAATTCCTATTACAATTAGAAAGATTAGTAAGGCTGTTTTCCCTTTCCAGTCACATTGTTGTTCCATGTATTTCCCACATATATACTGATTACAGAATGTCATATATAGCCCTCTTCCAGTTATGTATAATAACTGTTTTGTTGTATGGGGAAATGAGGAAAGAGAGTGGGCACTGGGGACAAAAGGCAACAATTACTTAATCAGAAAGGGACCTCCCTCTGAGTCCTGCAGTGGTGGAAGGACTGAGAAATCCAGGTGGATTCTGAGGGCTGAACCGCGCAATCCGTAGAATTATTTACTGCAATAGTGGTTACAAATCCCATACAGGGTAGGTTGAAGGGACTTTGTTGGGCAGTAGAGTGACAAGGGATCCTAGAGCTCATGAGGACAAAAGGATCTGAGACAGGGCCTAGGACATGACTGATACATTCCCTTACAAATCAGTGTGGGAATTTCTTTGGTATTTTTACCCAGGAACAGAACTTAAGGAAACATTCTCATGTACGATTGCAACAAAAAGAATGAAATACCTAGGAATAAACCTACCTAAGGAGACAAAAGACCTGTATGCAGAAAAGTATAAGACTGAAGAAAGAAATTAAAGATGATACAAACAGATGGAGAGATATACCATGTTCTTGGATTGGAAGAATCAACATTGTGAAAATGACTATACTACCCAAAGCAATCTACGGATTCAGTGCAATGCCTATCAAATTAGCAATGGCATTTTTCACAGAACTAGAACAAAAAATTTCACAATTTGTGTGGGAACACACAAGACCCCGAATAGCCAAAGTAATCTTGAGAAAGAAAATCAGAGCGGGAGGAATCAGGCTCCCGGACTTCAGACTATACTACAAAGCTACAGTAGTCAAGACACTATGGTGTTGGCACAAAAACAGAAATATAGATCAACAGAACAGGATAGAAAGCCCAGAGATAAACCCATGCACATATGGTCACCTTATCTTTGATAAAGGAGGCAAGAATATGCAATGGAGAAAAGACAGCCTCTTCAATAAGTGGTGCTGGAAAAACTGGACAGCTACATGTAAAAGAATGAAATTAGAACATTCCCTAACACCATGCACAAAAATAAACCCAAAATGGATTAAAGACCTAAATGTAAGACTAGACACTATCAAATTCTTAGAGGAAAACATAGGCAGAACACTCTATGACATAAATCACAGCAAGATCCGTTTTGACCCACCTCCTAGAGAAATGGAAATAAAAACAAAAATAAATAAATGGGACCTAATAAAGGAAACCATATAAGATGAAAAGACAACCCTCAGAATGGTAGAAAATATTTGCAAATGAAGCAACTGACAAAGGATTAATCTCCAAAATTTATAAGCAGCTCATACAACTCAATATCAAAAAAACAAACAACCCAATCCAAAAATGGTCAGAAGACCTAAACAGACATTCTCCAAGAAAATATACAGATTGCCAACAAACACATAAAAGAATGCTCAACATCACTAATCATTAGATATAAACAAGACCAAAAGACAACCCTCAGAATGGTAGAAAATATTTGCAAATGAAGCAACTGACAAAGGATTAATCTCCAAAATTTATAAGCAGCTCATACAACTCAATATCAAAAAAACAAACAACCCAATCCAAAAATGGTCAGAAGACCTAAACAGACATTCTCCAAGAAAATATACAGATTGCCAACAAACACATAAAAGAATGCTCAACATCACTAATCATTAGAGAAATGCAAATGAAAACTACCATGAGGTATCACCTCATACCAGTTAGAATGGCCATCATCAAAAAAATCTAGAAACAATAAATGCTGGAGAGGGTGTGGAGAAAAGGGAACACTCCTGCACTGCTGGTGGGAATGTGAATTGGTACAGCCACTATGGAGAACAGTATGGAGGTTCCTTAAAAAACTACAAATAGAACTACCATATGACCCAGCAATCCCACTACTGGGCATATACCCTGAGAAAACCATAATTCAAAAAGACACATGCACCCCAATGTTCATTGCAGCTCTATTTACAATAGCCAGGTCATGGAAGCAATATAAGTGTCCAGCTCTACTTACAATAGCCAGGTCATGGAAGCAATATAAGTGTCCATTGACAGATGAATGGATAAAGAAGAGGTGGCACATATATACAATGGAATATTACTCAGCCATAAAAAGAAATTGAGTTATTTGTAGTGAGGTGGATGGACCTAGAGACTGTCAAACATAGTGAAGTAACTCAGAAAGAGAAAAACAAATACCGTATGCTAACACTTATATATGGAATCTAAAAAAAAAGAAAAGAAAGAAAAATGGTCAGAAGAACCTAGGGGCAAGACGGGAATAAAGATGCAGATCTACTAGAGAATGGACTTGAGGATACGGAGAAGGGGAAGGGTAAGCTGGGACAAAGTGAAAGAGTGGCATGGACATATATACACTACCAAACGTAAAACAGATAGCTAGTGGGAAACAGCCGCATAGCACAGGGAGATCAGCTCGGTGCTTTGTGACCACCTAGAGGGGTGGGATAGGGAGGGTGGGAAGGAGGGAGATGCAAGAGGGAAGAGATATGGGGACATATGTATATGTATAGCTGATTCACTTTGTTATAAAGCAGAAACTAACACACCATTGTAGAGCAATTATACTCCAATAAAGATGTTAAAAAAAAAAAAAAGAACGCATATACAGGCACAAAAAAAGAAAATGCACCAAAAAGATGACATTCTTGCCCATCTGCAAACATCAGCAACTCCGTGGTGTGACTTAGCTTAACAGATTGGGGGAAATAGAAAGTGATCTGGACTCCCTGCCTCTAGAGGGGCTAATCATTCCACCAGATTAAAGGGAAGAACAGAGATCACATGAACGGGCCAGAAGAGTTGACATCAAGCGACTGCAGACCCTCTACCTCGTGAATGCCAGCTGCCACTAGCACGTGGCAGATGATTCAAGACTTGCACAACACCTAGTAGCCATTTAAGTCGTTTCTATATATCATATGTGCTTAGAGGCAATAATTACTGCCCTTGTCACTGTCATCCAGGAAGCACAGCTAACAGTAAATTGCCTGCTGACTGTCCAGCAACAATAAGCTTTATCTATACCTTAGCCACCTATGAAAAACCAAAGACCAGTATATACTCCTAAGCCCCTGTGATTGAGAACGTGACTAGATACCTAAAGCTATGATGATGGTACAAAAGGGGAAGTCCCCAGCATTTGCATATGGGGTGGGGGGAGGGACAGGGAGAGTGAGTGGGTAAGAACTAACTCCATTTCACCATATAATGATGCCCAGCAGCCCACTCTTAACAAAACAAGGAAAATAGACTGTACCTATTTTTGTGGGTTTTTTTAACTTTTTCTCACTTTACCCCATCACTCTCTACACTACAAATTCTTTAAAAATGAAATTTGAGCCTTGCTTATCTTTGTATCTATAGCACCTGACAGATTACCTGGCACATGTCTTCAGTGAGTATGTGTTAAACAAATCGATAGGTGTGTGGATGGATAGATGGATGGATGAATAAAATAAGTAACAGGGCAATGAATAAAGAAATGATTTTTCCCTAAGATTCAGAGAAAATTTGAGACACATATTTGTTTACCAACTTGGACCAGGCCATCCACCAATACGAAACTAAATTTCATCATCGGTAAAATGGGGATAGTGTTATCTAACTCACCAACATAGTATACATTAATATATGAGAAAGTATTTTGAGAAACACATAAATACATAAGCATTAGGAACTTTTATTATTTAATTTCATTGTCAAAATCTTTGAGATAGGGGCTTCCCTGGTGGCGCAGTGGTTGAGAGTCTGCCTGCCGATGCAGGGGACACGGGTTCGTGCCCCGGTCTGGGAAGATCCCACATGCCGCGGAGCGGCTGGGCCCGTGAGCCATGGCCGCTGGGCCTGCGCGTCCGGAGCCTGTGCTCCGCAACGGGAGAGGCCACGACAGTGAGAGGCCCGCGTACCGCCAAAAAAAAAAAAAAATCGTTGAGATATCTGTTCTCAACTTTAGCATACACGAGCCAACTAGGAGCATATTAAAAATACAAATTCTTACTCCCAGAGATTCTCATTCAGAATTTGGGGTAGGGCCCAGGAAGTCACAGGCTTAACAAGCTTCCTAAGCCATTGTGATGTCCACAGAGCTCACTTGGAGAAACACAGCTTTAGGGAAGTAGTATGAAAACAGCTTTCTCACCACATTCTAACCAAAGAGATGTAGGGCCAGAGCGTGACAAAGGAGGGCAATAAAGCCATGTCCACGCGTAGACCTGATCCAGTTTGGTAAGTGGGGTTCTGGAACTTCCTGCATCAGATCTTCAAAAGTGTTTGTGAAATAGGCAGATTCTCAGGGCCTGCCCCAAGCTGCTGGCTCAGAATCTCTGGGCTGGGTCATGGACTCTGGCTTATGAAAAACCACCCCAGGTAATTATTATGCACACTAAATTTTATGGTCCCTTTTCTTTGTACCATTAGCTCATTCTACCCAAGGGTTTTATTTCACTTGGAAGCTTTAGATTAAATGAGTCATTAATCTCTCCTCAAAATGTGAGACTTAGATATAACTGCAGTACCCTTCCTGAGTCATTTAGCTTCAGATAGGGCTGACCAGAAAGGATGCAGATATTTGAAAAGGCTTTATTTGTACCTGTAGAAAAACATAATTTTATAATGATTATTTTATCTATGCTCTATGCTCTTGCTTAGAGAAGGTGGTAAAAATAAAAATCTAAGAGTGCCTCTTTTAAAATATTACAACAGACATGACCCCAGATTGGACTGAATGTTTATCTACTTTATTTCTTAGAGTAAAACCACACACCAGACTTAGCAGTATATCACCAAGGATTTAGCTAATAAAGGAAAGAAAGCTGATGCTGGGGAAAATATGATGTCCTCTAATTAGTCAATACCATAGATACTGTGTGAGAGCAAAGTGGAGAGTTTATACATAAAGGAAAGGAAAAACTCTTGGAGAACATAAGCGCTGTTGTTCTAGCTCAGCAGAGGTATCCCAGCATTGCCTGGTATATGATTGCCAGGCTAGAGATTCTCCAAAGCCCTAGCAACATAAAAGCTAAAGTTCCGCTTAAAACCAGATCAGACAGGATTTAGGATATTGAACTGGATGGACCCTCTTTAGAAAGGAGCAGCAATTCATACTGACATGGTTAAAGGTTGCTTGGTGAACCTTAGCTTGACATGGGATGGCATTCTCGACTGATGGCTCTGACATGAACCAGGGGAGCAGTTCTCAGCTTCAGGTAGGTGTACAAGGACAAGGTATAGGTTAGGCAAGTTCCAGGTTCAGTTTTTTGATATGGAAATAAAGTAATAGCAAGACCTGGATGAGGGGGAACTAGGATGAAGCCCCAATTCCAAATGGAATGAGAAGCCAGAGCAGATAGTCTGCCATATGGTAAGGAGAGACTAAATAGGGAGATCCTGCCTATTTTCTAAGGAGAACAAGGATCAGTGGCATAGCAACAAACTTCCCTGACAAATGAAGATGGAGCTCCTAATGTAACGTCAGGCACTGTTGCTTCTCTCTGGCTCATTGACTGGACAGGGCCAGGCCCATAGGAAGTGTTTCATTTTAGATGCTTCTACGCTGTCAGGGGGCAACTAAGTACTGAATAAATGTTTGCTGAAAGAACACTAAAAGAGTTCTGAACCAGGAGCAAACTTGTATCCACAATCTAAAGAGAAAGCCAGAAGGAATAGCAGTCAATTGATTAAGTGGCTCCCCTACATGACCAAAGCAAATAAGAACGAACGACCAATAAATATGCTTAGCCATCAACAGGAAAGTTCCCAAAAGTAATACAATTATTTGAAATTGACAATAATTTACTGAAAAGAATAAAACAACACCCAGGGGTGGGGCTAATGGTGGACTCCAGGACGGCTCACGCCAAGGAATACTTCCCAGAACTTCTGCCGCCAGTGTCCCTGTCCCTGTGGTGAGCCACAGCTGCCCCCCGCCTCTGCAGCAGACCCTCCAACACTGGCAGCTGTGTGGATGAAAGGCTCTTGGTGCTCCAGCCAGGAGTCAGGGCTCTGCCTCTGAGGTAGGAGAGCCAACTTCAGGACACTGGTCAACAAGAGAACTCCCAGCTCCACATAATATTAAATGCATGTGGGAGGGAGGGAGACGCAAGAGGGAAGACATATGGGAACATATGTATATGTATAACTGATTCACTTTGTTATAAAGCAGAAACTAACACACCATTGTAAAGCAATTATACCCCAATAAAGATGTTTAAAAAAAAAAACAACACCCAGAAGATTTCAAAGAAAACAAGAAAAAGAAAAAAGAAAAGGAGAACTGGAGAAACGTATCCTTTATGTTACAATATTGAGAACTGGGAAAATTAATTTCACCAATGTTTACTAACACAGTTCAAAAGTGACTGAGTAGTCGATTAACACAATATTTTTATCAGGACAGCATTAACATACATGAAAATATTTTGTAATCTGAAAGTCACTGTATCAGCAGGGTTTTTAACTATCCTTCATATTCTGGAGGTTTCAGCCATGTAATAAAGCAAGGCCTTTCGTGGATTCCTCAAAATAGCTACTAACTTCAAATACAACCTCTGGTTATTAAAGTCTTCTCCCCAGGTACCTTGCTACTTCAGATGTAGCTAACAATTCTGGTGTATTTTTTAAATGCCAGGGATTCACCTAAGGGCTTGTATATATATTATTTGATGTACTATTCTAGATAGTATGCTTTATTATATATTCTTTCCTATTCTGCACAGTAATAAGTTACACCACATATTAAAAATGAATAAATTGTCACATTGTTTTATAAGATCCATCTGTTGAATTTGAAAAGTGAATCAGTTCTTTGGGACCTAATCACTCCCTAAAAGGTTGAGAATTCTACACTGTAAAGAGGTGAACTCTTTAAGTACAATCACTCAAAAACCCCCAAACCAGCCCACCCATGATACTCATACCTTTACTATATTTACATCTTACAAAATGTGCCATTCAAAATAAAAGCTTAATTTGTATTAGAATAACTTTAAGCCTATCCATGGAATGCAAGAAAATGCTTACTATTCTTTAAAAGAGTTCAAAATGTGTTTCTTTTCTAGACAACTCTCTGTGGATTGTATGATTCCTTCAATCTTCCTTTAAATGAGGAAGCAGTATTGAGTAGTTCCCTAAACCCAACAGAAAATGTCTCCATTTTGCCTTTTCTGTCTTGGAAGAAACATAACAACCAGAAGAGATGCACAGTAGAAGGACATAACAGGATACTGGAAAGAGAAACACTGTCTACACATCTCCAGCAGAGAAAGACAGCATATATTAATAAGATAACAATAAAACTCTTTCAACTTCTTCAAATGAAGGAACTGCATAGAAAAATGTGATTTAACAAAAACTTTTTAATAAATACCAGCACTGGATTATTAAGATGGCAGATAAGAGCACTTAATAAAACACGTGTCAAGCAAAATCCAGGCCAGAATCATTTGAGATAAAATAATCTTATTATCATACATTCTGTAAAAGATTAATGAAACCTTTAATGCAAAGCATTAGTGGAGCTGGCTACCTCATGACCTTACCTAGACTTTTTTAGGACTTTGGCAGTTTTAAGTAGGAAGAATGGCTTTATTCAAGAAGGTTTCTTTTCCTTCCAAAATTTGTTCACATTTAAGGAAATGCAGATATATGAGCTTTCCCCTTAACATATAGTACAGTTATCATTCACATATAATTGTCCATAAAACTCCTTGAAAAGTCTATTAATCTTTTCAGTATCCATGAACTTAATACCATAATTGTTCTTAACTGTAGCTACAGTAGAGGAACTGCTTGCCTGTTTTCTTGCTAATAACCCACTGGTTTTATGTCTGAATTGAAATAAAGCCAGTTCTTCTAGCAATAAAGGTGAGGGTGACTCAGATGAATTAGATAATTGCCTTCACAGCCTATTGATCTTCTATTTGAGGTCTTTTAGGTCTGAATATTTTCTCTTTGCTAATAGAGCTTCACATTTTTTTCAGTTGCTGAGACATGTAGCTGGAGTCTAAAGAATATTAGGGGAAAAAATCGAGGGCAGAATTGTATTAAAATATGGTTGAGTTCAAAAGTTCCTTCAGCTCCCAACATCAAGATGGCATTTTCTGTTACAAAACATGGGAAGTATAGCTTAACAACAGGTAACTTCTTCACTCAACCAGGTGTACCTTTACCACGTGTTGTCCACTATGTTAGACCTACAGCTTAAAAAAAGAAATCTGTCCTGAAGAAACTCAGAGCTTGCTGAGAAGAAAGATACATATGTAGAAAGACACACAGTTAAATATCAATGAAGCAACAGAGGAATGCACAGGTTAATATGAAAGCAGAGACGAAAAAATTTAGCCAGTCTAAGTGAAAGGAGTAGAAAAATACAGATGAACAGAATATGCTGTGAGGCCTCAAGTCCAATCCCAAACTAAGAGTCCCTACTACAAAAAGTGAGACTCCATTAATGCTCCTTGGCTTTGCACAGAGAAAGGACACCTCAGTCATTGAAACTAGAACAACAATAATCAAGATATTAGTGGCTAAAACAAATTCACAAAGTGGGCATCTTAAGGGAATTAGAGAGTTGACAGGGTAAGAGCAATAGGAAAGAGGGTAGGAATTTAATATTTCACAATACAATTGCAGAAGAGTAATTATGCTTGGAATCATAAAGATCATTCTAGAAAATGCAGTATACAGTTTTATTACAACCAACCTGACCTTTCTCCAGTCACATCAGTTTCCTTGAGATCTACAATTTGCATTTTGTGCCCTTCTTACTGGAATTCCTTCCCCTTCTCGCTCTCCAATAATCTAGTTCCTGTATGTGATCATTGTGATTTATAATAAGAAATATTTATTTGGTCTTCTTTTGTCTTATTTCTGACACAGAGCTCCTAAATCTCTTTGAATTTCCTAATAGGTGAGAGTTATTAATTATTGTTTTGTTAATGAGATGATTTTTAGACCCTAAGGATGGGGGCTGGTTGCCAGTGGAGCCAACCAGGTGATTAGAGGGTTAAAACTTTCAGTCCCACCGCCCACCCTTAACTTCCGGGGAGGGGAAAGGAGTTTGAGATTGGAATTCAATCACCAATGGCCAATGATTTAATCAATTATACCTATTCCATTGAAGCCCAAAAGGACAGGGGTGGGAGAGCTTCCAGGTTGGTGAACAGGTGGAGATTCCAGGAGAATGGGGTTCTCAGAGAGGGCATAGAGGCTCAGAGCCCCTTCTTACATACCTTGCCCTATGTATCTCTTCCATCTGACTGTTCCTGAGTCATATCCTTTTATAATAAACTTACTATAATCTAGTAAGTAAAATGTTTCTCAGTTCTGTGAGCTGCTCTAGCAAATTAAGTGAACCCAAAGAGGGAGTTGTTGGAACCTCTGATTTATAGCCCATCCCTGTTCAGAAGTCCAAGTGACAACCTGGACTTGTGATTGGCACCCTGAGTTGGAGAAGGGTCATTGGAACTTCCAATCTACAGCTGGTTGGGTAGAAGCCCAGGTGAAAACCTGGGCTTGCAATGGGCACCTGAAGTGTGGGGTAAGGGGTACAGTCCCTTTAGCCTGTGGAATCTGGTACTGTCTCTGGGTAGATAGTGTCAGAATTGAATTGAATTGTAGGATGCCCAGCTGATGCCCAAGAATTGCCTGGTGCTGTGGGGATTCCCCACAAACTAGAAACTGGGTACAGAACCCTTTTACTGTATTTGTTGGTGGTCCAGCTCTAGACTTACTGTCTTAGTCTGTTCTGGGGCTATAACAGAACACCATAGACCGGGTGGCTAATAAACAACAGAAATGTGTTCCTCATAGTACTGGAGGTTGGGAAGTCAAAGAGCCAGGTGTGGCAGATTCAATGTCTGGGATGTCTGGTGAGAGCCCTCTTCCTGGTTCATAGATAGCTATCTTCTCACTGTGTCCTCACATAGAGGAAGGGGTAAGGGAGTTCTCTGGAATCTTTTTTATAAGGTTCTGCCCTATGGCCTAATCACCTCCCAAAAGCCTCACCTCGAACTGCCATCGCATTGGGGATTAAGTTTCAACATAAGAATTTGGGGGGACACAAACATTCAATCTATAACACTTACCTTTCTCACAAAGTCTACAAACTATTCCAACCTACACTGCTCTTTTTTTTAGGTCTGTCCACACAACCCAGCCATTTGAATCACAAGATTTGAGAACTGGACCAGAAGATATTAGAATGAGAAAAGCCCAGTGAGTTTCAGTGACTTGTCCAAGATCACAGTCAGCAAGGATCAAGGTCAGAACTAAAACCTGGCTCTTTTGAATTTTACTTCAATGAAATCTCCATTTCTTGATATTAATCTTTGTTTTAATGTTTGTATGGTTCAGATATAATCCTCATTGAAATTATTTTTACTAAATTTGTGTGATAACTGCAGCTTGCCTTCAACCTATCCTAACTTTGCCCTCCCCCTCTCCTCTACCTCTGCAGAAAACCAGTGTGCTGATAATAGCTCCAAGCCTCTCTGTGCCCAACCCCATGAAAATCTCCTTTAATGAAATGTTTAATGTCTTAATTCCTTTGTGGTCACCTTACACTGAACTAACTGAAATTGAAAAATGTTTTACTCCTAATACGATTTCATGCATAAGCATGCAGGACAAGGAAGAATTGTGGAATTCACAGGATCTTCTTAAAAACCCCCAAATCACACCACATATGTAGCTGTACATGCTGCTAATATCTGCCTGCAATTTGGGATTTTTCCATCCCCCTTCAAATAATTCCCAAGTTAACAAGAACTTTATCTTCTTTCATGGTCAACTGTGCCAGGCACAAATAAATGCCTGATTAACTCTTAACAGTTTTATTCAAACTGACTTTTAATAGGATAACATGCAGCTGGAAGCCTCAAATGTGTTTTTGTGTTGACATTCTCTCTATCTCTCCAGGCGGTTTACTTATTCAAGGACCTGAACACTTAGTTTCCTGAAATTAGGAAAAATAATTTTTAGGCAGATGGTCAGATTTAATGACAGAATTTAGATTAGAAGTTGCTGCCCCTTAACAGTACTGTCCCCTGTTAAGTTCTAATTTTATAATTTACTCCTTGAGCCTGTCGCTATCAGGTTACTTCTGCAGGTCTAGGCCTGGGCCACACTGCATCCACCATGTCCAAGCATCAGTCTACACAAGGAACAGAAGAGAAGAGTACAGGAATGGGAGAAGGCAGCAAGGTCTACCTGTGCCTTCACCCTACTTAGCAGTTTATGTCAGAGCTCAATGGAGAGAGCACTGCTCACAGAATCTGAAGGTTTTCTTCTCAAAAGAAAGTCTGAGACTCAGAGCATAAGCAGCTTTGCTCTGGAGTTTCTGTGGTGGAGTGTGACAGAGTGGAGGAAACACGTATGCATTTCAGAAACATTAGGAGACAGTACACTCGGCACAAACTAAGTCATTATTCTGATGGAGACAGATTACCCAGCAGGAATGTCAATGACAAACACCCTCCAGCAGCTTCATTGGCAGAGGAAGTCGGTGAGTAGACCTGGGCCATAAAGGGGAAGAATCTGCCGGATGTGCATGGCAACTTTTTCATATTTGTACACCCACTGAGCAAGTTCCAAAACATGAGTGAAATTTTAAGAGGTTTCTAGGGTATCATTTATGCAGGTAAGAGGAGGAGTCAAGAAAATACGACTTTCTACTGTTAATGTGATAAAATAGTACCAACCTCCCCTATCAACACCCAGTGACATCTAGAAGACACAGTCTTGTAAAATGTCTAGTATATAAGAGAAATTTAACCAAGGGTAGTTGTTGTTGAAAATACTTATTTCAACAAATATTTATTGAGAATCTACTATGTGCCAGGCACCGTTCTAGGCACTAGGGATAAGTTGGTGAACAAAAAAACAAAGATTCTTGCCCACATGGAACTTACGTGCTAGCATAAAGGATGAAAAATGGTAATTTATTTCATCTTGAATTTCAAAACTAAGCAATTTCAGCTAGAGACAAATGTCCAACTACATTATGAGGGCAAGCTCCATGAGGGTAAGGACGGTATCTGTTTTGTTCCCTGTTGCACCCTCAAAAAACTTTATGGTTTCTGGAGTATGGCGGTACTCAAAATATGCTTGTTGAATAAATGAAACTAATTCCAAATCATCTTACCTAAGAATAGAGGGTGTCACTATGCTCCATACAGTGAGTTTTCACATGCCTCCTCAGATTGTAAGATAACTTCTACTTTTATTATCACAGAAGGACTCATACAGAATAATAAGATAACCAACTCTTTTTTTTCTTTACCAACTAATTTCCAGTCTATATACAATTTTTAGGAAAAATCATTTTTTATATTGGATTTCTCTTCAGCACTCCGAATATTGTATAAAAGGGGTTAACAGAGCTTTTCACAGACCATAGCATTGGTGGCTCACACACAGATATATTAGTTTCCTAAAAAATTTTATGTGATACATAAATTTCATATCCTGCACAAATCAGGTTAAGTAAGATTAAGAGACCTCAGCCATCAATGGAAGAAAGGTTCCATTACAAAACAAAAAAAAAAAAAATTGGGGGGCTTCCCTGGTGGCGCAGTGGTTGAGAGTCCGCCTGCCGATGCAGGGGACACGGGTTCGTGCCCCGGTCCGGGAGGATCCCACGTGCCGCGGAGCGGCTGGGCCCGTGAGCCATGGCCGCTAAGCCTGCGCGTCCAGAGCCTGTGCTCCACAACGGGAGAGGCCCACGTACCGCAAAAAAAATAAAATAAAATAAAAATCCTTATTTCTGTCCCTTTACTAAGCCTGTGTGTGGACCACAATCTTTGTTTCTCTCTAAAATTTTAGTTGTCACCTACAAAAAAATGCGATCAGATAAGATAAAGTCATCTCTTATCTTTGCCATAAAGATAGTAAGGAAACGTTTTTCCGTTTCCACAGTATTGATTTTGTCTTTGTTAGTTTTAGATTAGTTTAATTTTTAAAGAGAACTAAAATTTCAAAGAAGGAATTCAATTATCTTGAGGAAGACCATTTCATCATTTATAAAAAATGTAATTTAAAACATAGTTTTGCAGGGCTGCTTTGTTTGTTAAATGAGGTAATGAATGTGAAAGACCTAGCACAAAATTGATACTCAGTTAGGATATTTCTTCTCTATCTGGAGACCATCAATAGTCTTAAAATTCAAGTTTCTGTAACATAGCTCTTATACAATTTATATCATATTATACCTACTAATAGAAAACATTTTGGATGGACCGATAAAATTTATCAGTATCATACTCAACTAACATGAAAATTATCATAAAAATGTCTAGAATATAATAATGAAATATTCCATTCACTCAAATAAATACCAAAACTTAGAAGTCATTCAAATCATTATCCAGTAAATATATGAGTATAAACATTTCTGATAGTTTTGTAGTGAAATAATCCTGCCTACAGTACTTAATTTTTGAATCAACACTGACATAATTTATGCTTCCCTGAGTAAAAAGCGTTTTTGAATATGCTGGGGAAAAAAAAGTCAATTAATTAACCTAATAGTTAGCAGATTAATCATTTTGTTATGCTGTCGAAGAAAAAAAATGCAAGTCCTTACATTAGTAAGGAAAGACTATGTTAAGGGGACTCTTGAGATAATACAAGGGGATTATTTTAATAGGGAGAATCCTCGAACCATAAGATCTGCAAGTGTCCCTCAGTGAAAGCAGAAAGGGAAGGGATTTCTTTTGCAGAGAGAAGTAAAAATAACCCAGTGGAAAGAATTGGGTGTGGGGCAATGGGGTGAGCAGGTGACATGATCAGATGATTGGGGAGGATATTTTTTCTCTACAGTCAGCAGATTCTCCAATGCTAGATTGTTCCAACACTTTCTTAACGTAAGGGTGGGCAAAATTTCTGGGCCAGGAAATCAAAGATTGGTCAAGGGCTTCCCTGGTGGCGCAGTGGTTGAGAGTCCGCCTGCCGATGCAGGGGACACGGGTTCTTGCCCCGGTCCAGGAAGATCCCACATGCCGCCAAGTGGCTGGGCCCATGAGCCATGGCCTCTGAGCCTGCGCGTCTGGAGCCTGTGCTCCGCAACGGGAGAGGCCACAACAGTGAGAGGCCCGCCCGCATACCACCAAAAAAA
>NW_020174425.1:2057662-2072037 GCF_003031525.2 Neophocaena asiaeorientalis asiaeorientalis | reverse complement strand
CAAACCAAAAAAAAAAAAAAAAAAAAAAAAAAAAAAGTTTGGTCAAGTCAACAGGCATTTTATCTGTATTGGTCAGTGAAGATAAAGAGTTCAACTAATCATTTATGAGACAAAGAATGGGAATTTGGAGGATCTGTGTCTGGCTTTGTCATAAGTCATCATCTATTCAGAGCAGGAGGCAAGCAAATTAAACAAAGAAAACAAACAAACAACAAAAAAAAAACACATGAAATATTCACGAAAAAACCATTTCCCAGAACACAAAGGGTGAGAAGATTTCTTAACCATTGCTATTTTCCAAGAGCATTGGGCTCAGGTAAAGTTCAATGTTGTCTCTGCTCAAGGGCTCAATGGGTTAGGAATTCAAGCAACTCACAGTGGGTCTTGAGTCATCTATGCTCCATGATCTCTGGGGTCTAGGCAGAAAGATTCAAAGCTTGGAAGTGGCCTGATGGCTGGGGACTGCAGTCATCTTAAGATCTGTTTACTTAGTATGTCTGGTGCCTGGACTGTGTGACTTGAAGGCTAGGACTGCCAACTGGAGCACCTCTATGTGGCCTCTTCATGTAGACTGGTTTCCTCACTGAATGGCAACCTCACAGTCAGACCTCCTACACATTGGCTCAGGGCTCCAGGTGCCAGTGTTCAAATGAGTAAGACAGAAGCTGCAATGCCTTTTATGACACAGCCTCAGAAGTCACACAGTACTACTTCCATAGTACTCTACTGGTCAAAGCAATCATAAGCCCACCCAGACCCAAATGGAAGAAAATTAGCCACCTCTTGTTGAAGGAGTGGCAAAGTCACATTGTAGAATAGCATGTGAGAGGAAGATTTTACAATCTTCAAATCTATGTTTATAAATATCATGGGAATATTTATGGGTAAAATATACAAGGAAGTGCCATTTTAAGTGAATTTCAGGAAATAAAGACCACTTCAAAATGCAATGCCTTTTACCTCAGACTCAATAAAATGTAAAAAGATAATATTAATACCCCCAGGTAT
Source organism: Neophocaena asiaeorientalis asiaeorientalis (assembly GCF_003031525.2). Lineage (NCBI taxonomy): Eukaryota > Metazoa > Chordata > Mammalia > Artiodactyla > Phocoenidae > Neophocaena > Neophocaena asiaeorientalis. The sequence goes on along the minus strand of NW_020174425.1, from coordinate 2,071,029 downwards.
ATATTAACTTGTACTGAACTACTTTTATTATTTGACTACTCTTATTATTATATTTTATAGATATACATGTTTTTATAAAATTATGTAAGTGTACATTTTCACCTAAGAATAAAGCTTTACTGAGAGTTAGTGTGTCAGAACAGAAAGAACCTAGGCCTTGCATTCCAGCTCAGTCACACTAGTTATCCTTAGATGCATTTCCAACAAAATCAGGAATAAAGCAGGATGCCCACTCTCACCACAGTAATTCAACATTTTACTGGCAAGAAACGTACAAGACCTATTGTACAAAAATGTAAGCAATTCTAAAGGACAAAAACTAATATGTAAGCAATAAAGAAGTCATAACATATTCTCATGTAGGAAAATATAATAAAGATGCAAATCACCCTAAGTTAATTCATAACTTTAGCACAATGACAAAATATAAGATTTCAGAAACTAAACAAACTGATTCTAAAGTTTTTGTGTAATTTTTAAAAATTAATCAAGAAAAAAGAATTTGAAAAATAAAAGCCAAGGGGGAGTAGGAAAATTTGTCCTATGAAATATTAACATATATTATAAAGCTCCTAAAATTAATAGTGTAGTATTAACTAAGCAAACAATTAGTCCATAAAGTAAGCTTTTACCTCATATAAAATCAGTCAACACAGTTTACTTGGGGATATCCTAGTATAAGAGGCAAAATATTTCTGATAGATGCCTTATTTTGAAATTATTTGAGTGTTTTTTATGTAAATAGCTAATGTTGACTACTTATTTAAGCTACTTTCATTCACAGCTGATCACACTTTTAACATACAACTCCTTGACAAGTCACACATTTCTGTCACGTGTTCCATACTAAATATAGTGTTCTCTCTCCCGAAATAATAAGGGAAAAACTAAAATTAAATATATTTGCACTATTTATGAGTTACTAAATAGTCCTGAAAGCTGTGCAAGCTTTTGTTTGAAATACTTTTGTATAAAAATTGACTATTGGTTTACACTCAAGTATTTAAACGTTTATATATTGTGCACAGAATATAGTGAAGTATATTAGAACACACTACCTTCCTCCCAAACCATCAGTAAGACTTCTTCTCCTGACTTTCATACTTCTGCCCATCATTATTCCAGTTTTATAATCCAGAACTTTGAAATTCCTGTTTCATGCCTTCATCTTGCTTATGTCATGTCTCCAGTCACTTTGGCCTCTAACAGTACGGTGAACTAAATATTTCAGTGTACTTTCCCAACTACAGAGCAAGTACCTCCTCCATAAAACTCATTATTTACTGCATCAGTGAACTCCCCAAAAGTGACAGAAACCCCTATGTTCACCCCTTCAAAACAAAGCAAAACAAAAAACACAATAAACTGAAACCAGAGAGAGAAGTGGGGAACAGAGAACAGTGACCACTGGACAATCAGAAAGGTAGCGCTGCCCTAAGAGTGAAGTTGTGAGTAGGCATGGCTGACTCGAAGACACCTGCACTGAGCTAGGGATGCTGGAAGGGACCTCAACCTGCTAGGGCACCTGGCTGCCTTGGGAACAATTTCAAATCCTCTCTGGAGAGAGCTATCTCAATTTTGACCCCCAAGGTTCCCACTGATTGTGATCAAATAAACATGGTCTCATCATCAAATATCACCAAACACACAATGAGACCAGCCATCATTATTGAGATTCCAGAGAAACAACAAACAACAGATATATACACTAAGTATTTTAGATATTTGAAATATCATATAAAAAGCATAATGTTTAAAAATAAACATTTTAAAGGAAACTTTAAGAAATAAAAACAGAATAAAATGAGTAAGCGACAAGAGACTGTAAAAATTAGAACTTGTAAAAGCGAAAAATGATTTTGCAATAGAAAGTGTCCCCTTGTAACACATCTCACAGGTATAGCTTCCTTTCCGATTCCATTTCCACCTTAGACTAGTTTCTCATTAATTTACCTGCATATTAAGAAAAGGTATGTGGTGTTGTGATGTGCCACCCAGGTCCCCCATGCCAGGACTGCAACATTCATTCTCCCAATTGCCTGGAGGGTTGGCTGCCTACAAGTACCTCTCTCGGACTTGTCCTTGGCTAAAGAAAGATGCCTCCTAAGGTCGTTTCACCTTCTGAGAACAGTTCACATCTAATAATCTGTTGCCTTCACAATAAAAAGACCCACCATCCTCACCCCAACTCAAGACATCTCTGAAGGCTCATCACAGCTGGAGTTCCCCACAGGATTAACTAAGGTCCTTGCTGTGACTGACTATGTTGCTGTTCAACTGAGAGCTCCCCCCAGTAAATGGCCTGCAGGCAAATTTCTCTCTCACAGTGTGTTCCTGGGGAACCTGCATTGTGATAGGATAAAAACTGTGCTCCATGCTTCAGGTCTCTAACTCCTTCAATCCCCTCTCTTCTAGACTAATCTTCACAATTCACTACCTTATAATCTTGTCTTAAACTTGACAGAAACCTTCAACAGTTTTCCATTACATACAGCAAAACCACTACCTTTTCCTTTTATCATTTAAGACACTATATGGATTTTGGTGTCATTTTTCCAACTCTACACCCCTACATCAGATCCCTTTTTCCAGGGCACTCATTCTGTTTTATTCACTCAGGGGCATTGTCAATTCTGGTCTGGGCTCATGACCTATTTCCTATCTGAATTAAAAGCCTTCACCCCCAACTCCAAAACTTAGTTTCACAGTACCTATCCTTTAATACTCAACCTAAGTTCCAATTTCTCCAAAATGCATTTTTTAGCCACAACAGCTCAAAGCAACCTCTGAGCTGGTGTAGTGTTGCAGCAACCCTGAACAGATTTGCAATCACTGATTACAAATTATCAGGAACTTTGAGAGATGGTCAATTTCACACTAGCAGTTTAAAATGAGCTGAGGTGGGAGTATTTAACACCAGAGAAATCAGCAAACACTACAAATGAGGGCCCCTCCCACACCATTTATCCTTCCCATTACACAGGAAGGAGATTTGGCAGTAGATGTGAGTCCTGAACTGCTTTCTGATTTGCAGATTTGGGCACCCATGACATCCCAACTAGACAGGATCATTTTTATGGCAGAGAGGTTATTTTATACTAACTCACAAAACTTTTCCTCAGTGCCTTTTCTGTAGTAGTAATTCAAAAATTGTTTTTGTAAGAGCAGTGTATCCTTCAGAGTCATCTTACACAGAGAACTGGGGGGAAAAAAGCAAATGATGGTCATGAGTTTTTATTTTCTAAATGTATGTCTCCTCTATCCTTTAAATTATTTAGCACCAGCATCCTCCTATATTTTTATTTCAGTCACCATATCATGGAGTTTTCTCAAATCCAATATAAAAGCACTGTATAACTTTTAGTTTATTGCTGCTTTATCCTCAATAAGCTATTTTCTTCACATATGTTTTCGTTTCTTATTTAATAATTGAGCCTTCCTTGAAAGGAACATTTTTTTAAAGTTATTTTGTAAAATGTATGACTCAAGGCCTTTTTCTCCCCAAACATTCTTTGTTCAAAGATGTCACTTTTCACTCTCCTGTTTCACCTTTTTGCCACTTGGGAACAGAATTTTAATACAACTAACAACATTCTTTACTTATTATTTAAGAGAATTAATAAAAAATAACAGTTGACTTTGGTTATTATGGTCTTGCAAGAGAACAACAGAAAGTAAAGAAATTAATTTGCCTTTCTTTTTGCTGCCACTCTGCGCTGTGGCTGGTTGCTGCTGAGACAGGAGACGTCCTGCATATCACTTTTGGATTCCTGAACCTTGTCAGGTAAGCTGCTCTTCTGCCACAGACTCCAGGGCTGTATGCTGTCAGCACTCTTGCACGCTGCTGGGTCAGCATCGCAATCGAATCCACTCTTCCTTGTCTCACCCTTGAGACCAGCAAGCTAAGCCTCACTAACTAGAGAGCCCTGGGTAACTCAGGTGTGACTTGGGGCTGCAAGCACCCTGGCTTGTCTCTTTTCAGTGGTACTACGCTTACCCAGTTATGACTCCGTGGCAGGACAGCATTACTAACGCTCACTGTCTTGCCCTTTAGAGAATCTGCTTGGCTCTTGTCCCCACTTTTCAGACTCAATTCCCTAAACTGATGCTTAAGCATTTACACCAGTTATTAGAGACTTTGTAGGATGCACAGAGTATATCACTGAATATATATTTTAAAGCTTCAAGCTCTATTCTCATACAGTCACGTTAATCAAATCCCCAGTATGTAAAAGCCTTGCTTGAGATTTCACTGTTGTGCTTTTCTGGAATAGTTGAGCAGCACTGGATCACTTGGGATTGGAATACGAGCAAAGATAATGTGTTAGAATAAGCGGTGCTACATGTGTCAAAATTACCACAGCTACAGGAGGATCTCTTAGCGCAGAGCTCCGACCTCTCACTCCCATAGTGAGACATACAGCCATATTTTGTTTGCATTAGGAGTAAGTAAAAGGAGAGAAAGCAAGCAAAATTAGGTCAAGAAAGTAGAACACTTGGCCATATGTTAAGTTCTGTACCTGCTTTTGCTGTGATGCTTTTATATCTCCTTTGGTAAGTGATTTAAGCTTTCTTTGTTCCAAGATATTCCCTGTTGCACAGTTAGGATGTTTTCCTTTGATTCTGTTCCTCAGAGTGATTGTAGAAGGAGTAAGATAGTATTTAATGAACTTTTGGAGCTACTAATATAAGAGACATCTGAGAGAACGAGTTACCTGTCTCACTCTGAATTTTATTGGTCAAGACATTTACATAAAAAATAATCCTTGGACTTCCAGTTTTATCTCTAACAAGTAAAGAGCTTGGAAGTAGTCGCTCCCATGATTACAACATGAAAAAGCTGGACAAACTGAAAATCAATGACTTTTCTTGGACCCATCAGAGAACTGAGGCTGCGGGCAAACTGCCATAACAAAATCTGGAGAAACAGTGCATCTAAAGAGTCACAGCTGAGATCTGCTGAGATGATGCCAAAGCTGCAGAAGCCATAAGCTGATAGGAACAGTTCAATGGTAATTTTGATAAACTGTTGGAGACTAAGCTCCTGGGTGCCACCATCTTAGTGAGGCCCCTACACTGTCATGAGTTTTACCTCCAACAACCCCACCAGGTTCTTATAGTGAAGATCCAAGAAAGAAATATCATAACTCTAGCAGGAGGAAGGGAAAAGTAATCATTATGAAATATACCCAGAGTGTTCTCCATAATAAAAACCTATTCTTCAAGTACAAAGAAGTTCATAGAGATTCTGAGGGAGGGGCATTCTCCCCGCTCCATCCTGCTCTAGCTTTCCTGCTCACCTAAGAGGAGAAGTCAACAGGGCTAAGTGCCTCAAGGAAATGGACTGGGAACACTGCATCCAATGAAGAGAACAGGGGAAAGAGCAAAAAAACTACACCACCACAGATACAATTGTGAAGGTCACAAGGCACGGGACCACTAAATGATTAAGATTTAATCAGAAAATTATAAAATGCCTCCTCTCTGCACTGGTCACAACTTACAATCACACCAACAAGGCTCAAGTATAATAACAGCGTAGCTGGAAGGGTTGCAAATCTAAACTCTCTCTGGGCAAGAATACTTAGGGAAGCCCAAGAAAAGACAGACAAAAACAAGGCCACTGAAGGAATCTTAAGTCTTTGGCACCTATAGCTATAGGAAACATGAGAAGTAGCCCAACTTCTAACAGATTAACATAAATCCTCACACTAAAGGATTATTTACATAAGTTCCTCTTCCCAGTACAAGATATCCAGCTTACAATAAAAAAATTACAAGGCATGCCAAAAAGCAAGAAAATAACAGTGTGAAGAGACAAATCAATCATCAGAACATAACTCAGCTATGATATCCATGTTGGAATTTAGAATAACTGTAATTATGTGGCAAAGACTCTAATGGAAAAGGTAGAAAATATACAAAATGGATAGATAATGTAAGCAGAGAGATGGAAGTTCTCAGAAAAAAATAAATAATGGCTAGACATCAACAACACTGAAAAATGCCTTCAATGGGCTTATCAGTCAGTAGACTTGACACAGAAAGAATCAGTCAACTTGAAGATACATTATTAGAAACTTCCTTAAATGAAACGCAAAGAAAAAATAAAGAAATTAGAACAAGATATCTAACTCAGGGATAATTTGAAAAGGTGTACTAAATGCAGAATTGGAATGTGAGATGAGAAGAGAGAACAAAGCCGAAGAAATATTTGGTGCAGTAATTGCCAAAAGCATTCCAAAATTAATGAAAGATACCAAACTAAGGTTCAGGAAGCTCAGAGAAAAACAAACAGGATGAATACCCCAAAGTATCACACCTAGGGATATCATATTCATAGTTCAAAAAATCAAAGATGAAGGAAAAAGCCTTGAAAGAAGCCAGAAGAGAAAAATACCTTACCTATAGAGGAACAAGGATAGAAATTATAAGGGACTTATCTGCATAAACCATGCAAATAAGAAGAGAGTGAAGTGAACTATTTAACTGTCAAAATAAGAGAGAAAAAAGAACAGCAACATAGAATTGTCCTCCATAAGTGAAGGAGAAACAAAGACGCATAGTCAGACAAACAAAAACTGAGAGAATTCATCACCAGCAGGCTTGCCCTGCAAGAAATGTTAGGAGTTCTTCAGGAGGAAGGAAAATGATATAGGTCAGAAATGTAGCTACATAAAGAAAAGACGATCACTGGAGAAGGCATAAGTAAAGGTTAAAAGAAACTTTTATTTTTCTTATTCATAATTGATCTAAAAGAAAAATGTTTTTTCAAAGTAATAATAGTAACAATGTATTGGGTGATTATAGCATATGGATAAATGAAATGAAAGCAATGTCGTAAGATACAAAAGGGAGGAATTGGGAATTCTCTCTTATAAGATACCTGTACTACTTATTAAGTAGTATAGTGTTCTTTGCCGGTGGGGTTAGATTACTTTAAAATGCATATTGTAAACTCTAGGGCAACCACTAAAAAAATAAATAAGTAAAATTGATATGGTAATAGAGAAAGGGAATCATATAAAATGCTCAATTAAACCCAGATGGGGAAGAAGAAATAAAAAGCACAAAGAACAAATGCACTAAATAGAAAACAGTTACAACCATGGTCTATAGTAATATGACTACATCAATAAACCACCTGAATGTGAATGATCTAAATAAACAAATTAAAATATAGAAATTTTCAGAGTGAATGAGAAAAAAAGTCACACCCAAATATATGTTGTCTATGTGAAACCAACACTATATATGAAGACTAAGGTAAGTTAAAAGTAAAAAGATGGAGAAAGAAATGGCACGTTAACACTAATCAAAAGAAAGCTGGAGTAGCTACTTTAATCTCAGACAAAGCAGACTTCAAAACAACAGCAAAAAATCATCAGGAATAAAGAGGGGCATTACATAATGATAGGAGTAAAATCTCCAGGAAGAATGAACAACCCTAAATGTATATGCACCTCACAACAGAGCATTATAAATGTGAGACAAAAACTGATAGAACTGAAAGGAGAAATAGACAAATGCACTGTTATAGTTGGAGAATTCAACGTCTATCTTTTTTTAGTAATTGATACATCCAACAAGCATAAAGTCAGTAAGTATATAGTTGACCTGAACAGCACTATCAATCAACTAGATCAACTGATCTAATTGATATTTATACACTACTCCAACAACTGCAGAAAACACATCTTCTAAAACTCACATGGACCTTTCACCATGATGGACTACATTCTGGGCCTATCTGGGCCAGATAACATACCTTAACAAATTTAAAAGAACAGAAATCATAAAAAGCATGTTTTCAGACTGAATGGAATTAAACTAGAAATTAATAACAAAATATCTATTTAAATAATCCCCCAAAACTAGGAAAGTAAGCAACACACTTTCACAGGATCCATGGGCCAAAGAAGAAATATCAAGAGTAATTAAAATATCTGAATTAAATGAAAACAAGAATATAATTTATCAAAATTTGTAGGATACAGCAAAGGCAGTGCTTAGATGGAAGTTTGTAGCATTAAATGTATATATTAAAGAAGAAAGATCTAAAATTAATAATCACGAAGAGTGAACCTTAATGTATGCAAATTTTTAAAAATCATTTAGGAGGTTGAGAGAATCCCAGAATGAAATGTAGAATGTGAAAAAGAATCTAACTGTATTACAAATATATGAAAAAGCCTCACTGAAGTGGGGAGGGGTGGGCAGAGCTGACGTAAGTAACTTTGGAAATGAATGGTGTCTGTAAAACTAAAGGCAAAAGGAACTGTGCATAAACACTACACTCTAGCTGATAAAGTTATTTCCCATGGAAACACACGTTAACAATTCTGTTACTGCTACATACATAACGGAACTGAACAATTAAGTAAATGGAAGGCAGATGGTGGGAGCTAGGTATTTCCCTGTTGGAGTGGGAGTTTATAAATCAGCAAGGGAAGGAGGCTAGAATAATCCATGTGTTAATGGATTAGAATTGGAGAAATCAATATGAACTGATTTAGCTTTATTATAGCTTTGTTTTGGCTTAATATAGACACAGATTACAGATAGAGATGTTTATAAATATATGTATATACATATGTTAGTATTGACACATGCATTTTCTTGCTCTGTGAGCTGAGAAATCCTGGAAGCAAGGATATCCTCATAATAACTAGCACACTTAGTGCCCAGCTATTGATTTCTAGTGTCGTTCTCAAATGAAAGGAACCAGGATTCCTTGAAAAAAGTGGCTGAATCTAGGACTGAGGCAGAAACTAAATGAGTCTGGAGCATCTTGTAGTGCCAGAAAGTAAGGAAGTACTAAAATAAATGAATGGATAAATGAATGAATTAATAAACAAGTAAATAACAAAGATAGGGGTGTGTCAAAGTGACATGAGAGTCAACCGAAAGGGGTCCCAATAGCTAAGCAACAAAATAAAGCAGCATTAAATTATAACCCAAAGTATAAAAGAAGTATCTATGCATCCATACTGATATAAATAAATGACTGAACAAAATAATAAATGGAGAAGAGACAAAATCTTTCATGCAAAAGAATTCCACATCGTATATGAAGATACTCCAGTTTCAAGGTGGAGGAGCATAACTTCACTATGCTACACATATTAAATACAGTAGAGAAAAGCAGGAGAGGGGGACCTGATAAAAGCCACCTTAGCCAAATGATCAAGGTCAATGTCAGTAGTGATAAATCATGGGTTTTTAAAAAAATTTTATTTAAGTACAGTTGATTTACAATGTTGTGTTAATTTCTGCTATACAGCAAAGTGACTCAGTTATACATACATATACTCTTCTTAATATTCTTTTCCATTCTGGTATAATAGTGATAAATCATGTTGATATTACGTGTGATTGATATGATGTAATGAAAATGGCACTTTATACCCACTCTCTGCTCCCCAAAACCCACAACGCTAATCTGATCACGAGAAGAACATCAGATAAATCCTAACTGCGAAACATTCAGCAAAGTACCTGACTGGGACTTCTCAAAAGTGCCATGGTCATCAAAATCTTTTTCAAAAAGGGGAAAATTTTTGTTGTCAAAGCAAAAACTGCACCAAAGTTAAACACACAAGGAGGAAGACTTTATATTAGATTATTGCAAAAATGAGATATGCCAAGCATACCAAATTATTCCTGAGTTTGCAAATATTTTTCTCTATGATTGGGCCATCTTGACACCTATGAAGTAAAAGTTAGGTTCCTACCCTCCTATAGAGACTGGGAGATAGGAGCGCTATCTCCTTCCATGTTTATACTTCCAAGGATGGTTCCCAGGTCCTTGAGAAAGACTTCACTGGGTTGTAAAACTGGCAAGAGGCTGGGAGAAAACTTACGTTTACATTTCAAAGGTGCAGAGAAAAAATTTACAACTGCATGTTTTCTAAAGCAAATGATCTAAGGAAAGGTATACTAAGGGTCTATCATCAGGAAAAAATTTGTCTAAAGTTTAGTTAAACTGAGAGGAATGTCACTGCAAGCCAAGACGAGCCTAAGGAGACATGACAACTAAATTTCATGTAGTCTTCTGAAAAATGCATTATATTTCTGAAACAGAAAGAGACTTTCAGTAAAAACTAAGGAAATCTGAATTAAGTATGGACTTTAAAAAACAATACATCAATTTCAGTTCATTATGACAAATGTACCATCATAACATAAGACGCCGATAACAGGAGACATGAGTGTGGGGTTTATGGGAACTAGTTCTACTATCTTCACTTTTCTGTAATTCTGAGACCATTCTAAAATTAAAAGTTTCTTTAAAAAAATAATAGCTCTTCACTGTTCTGGGCTTCTGGACCTGATTTTCTTATTGTTTCAAAAATTCATTTGTTTTATGAAAGCTATCACTATGGCCGCCACAGAATACAGTAATCCAGGTTTTTTGCCATGTGGCAGGCAGTTGAATCATTGTTTACAAGTAAGAGCTCTGGAGGGAAAACTGTTGCTCAGAAAAGGAAGGCTCTATGTGAAGAGTCACTGAGGTCTTATTTGAAATAAACACTAAAAGATAAAATTCATCCTAGGAAGAATCTAGGTGAATTTTTGATTTGTTAACTATCGGGGTGAAGTCTTGGCAAGCAGAGTTTTATTATCCACTTAACTGCTCCTGCCTTTCACTGTGCCTAAGGACCAACATCCGGGGACCCAGACTACGCTGCCGCCCTTGCAGATGCTAAAATGATACCTGCAACTTCAGCTTCAAGGAAGGCAAAGCTTAAGGTTTAGGAAGCTTGATGAAGACAGACCCAGAGAAACTCGAAAGACACCAGGTCATAGGAGGAAGCTCAAGATAAACAGGACATGTAACTGATAACTGTGCCTACAGCCAAATAAGCCAATAGGTATTTGCATAAAATGACTGCTAGACTGGGCTAGGCTGGCCTGGACTGGACTGGATTGGACTGCCTCTGATCTCTGACTTAGTAGCTTCACTGGAACAGGCTAAAAGAGACTATTGCAGCTAAATTGTTCACAGCTGGTTTTGCAGGGTGGGGTGGCGGTGTGGCTTCAAAGTAATAGCACATGTTTCCTTTTCGAATTTCTCCTATAAAAAATGGTATGCACATAAACTGTAATATTTTTAAAGGATTATTATATCACAGTCATGTCTCCTGGTTATGTTGCTGACAGCATAACATGCAACTTTGACACCTTTAACTCAAGGAAGATTGGTTGATGTTAATTATAAGTTGTTAAGTTAAATATTGTCAGTATCAGGACACTGATATATTTTCATATTATTAACAGAGTTTCAAACAGCACAAGTGCATAACGCAATTCTATGAGGAGACTGATATATTAGTGTTCTCCCATAGAACTCTGATACTACTTGGTGTCATGACCTGATTACAGCATTTACAGCATTGTATTTTGTGGAGTTTTGTTTGTTTTCTTTAGTTTTACTTACTTGCTTCTTGCTCCAAATAGACTATTAATTTCAAAGAGGAGGAGCCACCGTTTTCATTCACAAAATCAACAATCAAAATATATCTGTTTTTAGGACAAAATCAGAAAAAAATGTGTTCTAAGTCAAAATTGTTTCACATTTAATATTTCTAGGAGTCTCCATTTCCTCTTTTTCCTTCCTATTCCTGAAGTTCTCTCCTTTCTACAAATATAGTACCAAGTAAAATATAATCTATTAGTTCTAGCAATTTTTTAAAATTAAAGTTGATTTACATCCTGACTTTCACTTCACATTCCTCCAAATATTTAAAGATAATTAATTATTTACTATTTATTAAGCCTCCCTAGTGTGTATGCAAGTGATTGGCATTAATTAAAACACACAACACCTCAGTGATGTCCATAGTACTTTGCAGAGATCTTTCATCTATTAAATGATACCCCACTTAATATATAAGGAAACATACTTCCTCAAAAGGTAGCAGTCATCCAACAAACAGTTTTATAAGGATACAAGAAAAATAAAGCTTATTAACATCTACTGAAATAGAATTAAATTACTGTAGTATGCGTCAGATTTATAGTTTATACCTCCAGGAATATTTTTAAACTTTTTGGAGATCCATATGTCCAATGTTCACATTTCAAATTTCCATCTTTCTCAAAAATCATCGTTCTGAGTGACACTATGAGATATCTTGTCAGGAAAATATCAGACAAACATGAATTTATATGACAGATTATAATTAATGTTTTGTTCTCCTACTCACCTTGTTCATTGAGTTTCTTCACTTTTACCAAGTGCCTAGTCACTCAGCACTGGTAGAGAAATCACAGTAAAAGATTATAAATTCTTGACTGTTAAATTCAAAATGCCTCAGACCAGGCTTGATAGGCAAAATTTGAATGGAATATGATCCAGCAGAACCAACAGCCACGCCCCTCTCTAATTTCCTACCTACTAGATATACATTAACAGCAGAAGAGAGAAAATGGAATTGGACCATGGGAAAAGGAACAGCCCTGCATCCTGCAAGATTCCCCAGGTCAAAGAGGAGAAAAGCTGAATGCTCAGGAGAGTTTAAGGAAAACAAATAGAAAACCAAACTCCTCCTTTCCATCCTGATCAGGACAGCAACCTCCTCACGACTCATGCATAGAAAGTAAAAGAGGGCTGCCTGGGGAGCCATCCTGCCCCTCCCACATGACCAAGAATGGCAGAGAAGTGACACTAAGGGCTGGCAAAGCAGAAGTCTCACAGTTGGGACAAGGGGATACTGCAGTGGAACTTGATGTAGACCCGTAGACCGTCAGTGTGAGCAAATGAAAGCTATCAATTAGCTTTCTAATACTAAGAAATGCAGGAACCCTGCTCAGGGATGCAGGAACCCTGAGCAAACCACTAGAAACAGACAAGATAAGATGACTGAATATCCCAGAGCACAGCCAGGGTGGGCAAAGGGTACCCACGGACCAGATGCCCCCTCCTTCCCCACCAACACACCTTTGTATGACAGAAAGCCAGGGATTCAGAGCTACTTTTGCAGGGGAGGAAAAGGAGGGAGAAATTTTCACTGTCTTGAGTTAAATTCAAAATTACTAAGACAAATTTTGAAATGTTGGAATTTCCTTAGGAGATAACAGATCAAGTGTTTTTCCAACAAAGGGAATGAAAACTCCCAGTAGTATTAAGTTCAGCCATAAGAAAACAAAAAATTTCATAATTTTGCTCATGAACATATGCTGTAAAATTTAGCCCAACATTTACATGATTAAATAATAAATTTTCTTTATTAGAAACACAAAACCTTTTAACTACTTCAAAGCTCTCTATGTATATATTTATTTATTTTAAAATATATATATGCTCTGTGTGTGTGTGTGTGTGTGTGTGTGTGTGTGTGTGTGTGTGTGTATATATATATATA
>NW_020174425.1:2015060-2055060 GCF_003031525.2 Neophocaena asiaeorientalis asiaeorientalis | reverse complement strand
TTCTTATTTCCAACATCTTAAAAGAATCTCATTGTAATTCCATACACTGATCGTAGCACTGAAATACTAGTCAGAATTCTGATCTTGGGAGTAAGAGTCCATCATGAACATGGAGAAGGAAGAGGACGATAATCAACAGTAATGATAAAAATTATAACAACAATAATAGTACCACACATATCTTCAATTCTTAACTATGACAAAATGTATTCACATATATTATCCCAGTTAAGAAGAATAAAATATAGCCATAAACCTAAAAACTACTTAGGACATTCAGGTACCTCATAACAGTACATGCTGGCTAATGAGAGAAAGAACACAGCTGAAGATCTGGCTTTGTAACATGTTAAAAAAACACTATAAACTGTGACCCCCCCAAGTCTAGGAAATCTAGTTGAAGTTCATCTACGGGACAAGACATAGTAACCAAGGATGCACTTTCTAGTCATGGTTTAGACAAATTGAGTGCACCAGGATTCCAAGTAAAAAGAATGTGATCACTCCACATTGGGTGGAACACAATGACAGGGAGTCCAAGGTAAAATTACATGGAAGTTCATCAGTTAGAAATGGTTTTGGCTGCAGAGAGCAAACTAAACTTAGCCAAACTTAACTAATTGAGACTGCTATTATTTATAGAAGTCTGAGAATTGATTCAGTCACTTGGCAATATCACCAAGGACCCAGGCTGTTTGTGTCTTTCGTGTATTGTCTTGTCATCCCCAAGCTTTCCCCTCCTGCCCCAATATGGCCTCAAATATCATTTTAGTGTTCCACACAAGAAGGAAGGCTGGGGGGATGCTTTTCCCTGGTAATTTTAGAATAAAATCCCCTCAACGGGGTTTATGAGCATCTCATTGGTCAGAATAAAATCACATGACCACCCCAGGCCAATTACTGGCAAAGGGGAATGAAATTACCATAACTGATTTAAAAGGACCATTACTCATCCCCTAGAGAAGGAGCACAATAGAAGAGTTGAAATAGGGATTGAAAAAGAGAATGTGAAGAAAATTCCTTCCCTTTTTCTTAGGACTAGAAGTTTAAAATAAACTTTAGCACCTGCCTCCTCCTCCCACCCCCCTCATTACCCAGTGTGGCCAGCACACTGTTCTCCAAGAGGGTACAACAGATGCCTGCCCTCACCCTCAGAGAAATCAGTGTTTGAGAGAAGTGGACACATTCTGGGTTAATTCTGAGGGCAAAGTATATATTGAAGAATTAGATCTATGGTGTAAAAGAAAAGAGTTGAGGATGAACTCAAGTCTGGGACCTGAACAAGAAAGCCAACAACAGAAATCGGAAAAAGGAGAGGAATAGACAGTCATCTCTCTCTCAACATCCAGGCCCACAGACACAAAGCTCTCCATTTGTTTGCTTATTTGTTTTTATTTAAGTTCACAAGGCATCAGTTCTTTGGGGGAATTACTCAGACCAAGGAAAGCAGTCATAATCTGTAAGGACTGTTGAGTGTTTGTAAGCCAAGAACTTAGAGAGAAGAATAAGTCATTTAAGCAATGCCCTGAGATTGAAGAATAAAGGGAAAAGTGAGTGAAAAATATTTAAACATTCTGGCAATTAATGATCAAAAAAAATACTGATCAAAATAATGAATACACTTTAATTTTTTTATAGTCTCCAATGCTGTACCATCAGTTCTGCCTCCATTATTTGTACTCTAAAGCATTGGTCTCCAAACCCTGGGCCACAGGCCAGTACCAGTCCATGGCCCGTTAGGAACCAGGCCACACAGCAGGAGGTGAGCAGCAGGCAAGAGAGCAAAGCTTCATCTGTATTTACAGCCGCTCCCCATCTCTCACATTACCGCCTGAGCTCTGCCTCCTGTCAGATCAGCGGTGGCATTGGAGTCTCATAGGAGCACGAACCCTACTGTGAACCGCGCACGCGAGGGATCTAGGTTGCGCACTCCTTATGAGACTCTAATGCCTGGTGATCTGAGGTGGAGCTGAGGCAGTGATGCTAGCGCTGGGGAGTGGCTGCAAATACAGACTATCATTAGCAGAGAGGTCTGACTGCACAGAGACCATAATAAATCAATGCATTTGAATCATCCCGAAACCATCCCCCCAACCCCCGTCCATGGAAAAATTGTCTTCCATGAAACCATTCCCTGGTGCCAAAAAGGTTGGGGACCGTTGCTCTAAAGCCACCCTCTTATCAGGCATTTCTTCAAATCAAATCTAAATACAGGCAGAATAACATCTTTTAAGCTTTTAATCTGAACTTACACAATGGAGACTTTTTCCCACTATTGTTCTTTTGAAATAGTATAATAAAACAGAAGGAAGTCAGATTCCAAAGTCCATAGGGGAACAAAAGGGAAATAATATTCTTTTATTCTTTCTCTACCTCTCATAAGTCACGCTGCACCTGTTACTTAAGATTCTCTGAATGAACAGCACCAAAACGTGACTCCATAAAATCAGTAAAACATACACTGCTTAATTCCTGTCAGAGGCACCATCAATACAGGAATATATTACCATTCAATAAAGTTTCATTTGCCAGCTACTGAGATGACCAAGATAAATAACCAGCATCATCTTAATCTTCAAAAGGTATTTGTTCCTACTGTCATGAAAAATTCCTTCTCTCATGTAACGGAGTTTACCCTGTAAATTAAACCTCTCAAGTAATGGAAGAAATAACCCATGACACTAGTGAGGGAAATTAAATTAAAGTCACTAATAGCAGGTCAGCACCGACTGAGTAGAAGTAATGGAAGTGACCACATGAATGATAAGCAGATCTTGACGAGGCTGTGACAAGTGTCTCTCAGAGAGTGTGATGAGCATTCATCTAGGTGGCAAGCAATTCACAGTCAAGACACTAACATGTTTATAGCGCAGCTCGACCCCCATCTATGCCAGAGCATGTCAACCTTTCTGAGGAGGATGTTCTAATTCCCTCAAGAAGGCCATTAGGAAGAATTAAAAACGAAGCTCCCTGTTTTCTGGGTAAATCAATTTCTCATTGCCTAGAAATCTTTCTGGCCAGAGCAGATGACCTGTAGAGACAATAAGGATCCCAGAACTATACTTAAATAACTTTATTTTCTAAAGTGTTAGAGGGAAACAAAAGGAAAATTGTTCCACAGTTCAATAACCAGAGGGCGGCTGAAACAAATAGAGTTATTTTAGCCTAGTTGTTAGGACTTGGGGAGCACAGCAACGCCAATGACAAAATAACCTATTACGTGGGAAAGTTAAAATGGTACCTTGCACTTTATAGGCAGCCCTTCTGGAACTCAGCTGTGATTTACTTTCTAATGCCCAATCGAGACCACTGAACTTTTGATATGAACATAATAACCAAGTAAATAATGCAGCTGCTGAAAATGTGGACAAGAGCAGGAAGGAGGGGTGGTAGAAAGGGGGATGAGAGCAGTAAAGAGTGACTTCTAGAAAACCACTGATGATGGTCTGATGGCTGCAACGTAATCCCTTCTATCAAAATATTTTTTACTAAGATCTCAGATTATAAATGATAAGATCATGGTAAATGGCCATTTTTAAATAGGGGAATGTTTGTATTGCCTGAAATATTGCTTTGGGTATTACCAGACTGAAATGCGCACCTAAATTGTTACATATCTGAGATGGTAATACTATATCTGTTATAGCATAATGCTTTCCCTAAATGTAAGTCCCTAAAGTCACTGATTTACAAAGAGGTATCGCCTTTGCATGCTCTCTATTTTATTTGCTTTAG
This sequence comes from Neophocaena asiaeorientalis asiaeorientalis, assembly GCF_003031525.2. NCBI lineage: Eukaryota > Metazoa > Chordata > Mammalia > Artiodactyla > Phocoenidae > Neophocaena > Neophocaena asiaeorientalis. The sequence continues at coordinate 2,051,325 of NW_020174425.1, read as the reverse complement.
TTAAGTAGTAAGTTGGCATTGTTGGTTGTAATATTTGGTATTTTTTATTGCACTATTTATCAGGTGATGAGTTCTGAGCCTCACCATCTTGCTAACTTCCTATGTGACTGGGTCAAGTTATTTGTTTCCTTGGATATTTTTTCTCATCTGTAAAATGAAATTATCAAAATAAAAATCTTATCAAATCTGTTTAGAAATGAAATTTTACATGGGTTTTATTGGGTACGCTGAGTAAAACTCACTCATTGCATAGCTGACACCATTATGAGCAAAACAAAGTGGAGCTGTGAATTAAGTGCTGTGAAATATACATGGACCCATATTTAGTTCTAAACATACACACAATAATTAAAAGTTCCCCCCAATCCAACTCGCTGGTTCTCATGCTTAATAAAATGAAGGAAGAAAGGGGTCCCCCTTTAGCAAATGATAACATTATTTCTTTGAATTACTCATTCTCAGTTATGGTTCTATTTTTATCAAAACAGAATACTGAAAAATGGGGATCTTTCAGATGTTAGTAGCAGTTTTCTTACAATAACATGTCTTGCCTTTCATATGGTAAAAATATCTCTAAGTCTCAATTTTGAGGCCAAATCAAATCAGACAATTAGTAAAGAGTATAAAAGTGGAGAAAATAAATATTTCTTTGGGGGCAAAGATATAAATTTATTTATTATAACGTTTTGCTTTCTTTATAGATCTTTCCCCTTTCAAATGAACTGAGCAAGACTGGTCCTAACAAGATTAGTTTTAAAATTAAATGAAAAATTCTCATTTGTTGTCTGTTATAAATAAAAAGAAAAACTAATTTCCTCTCTCAGAACTGTCCATTCAATTTAGTAACACAGGAAATCGTTGACAATATATTAGACAATGAAATATTACTATTAAATTTTACTTTATTAATCTTAATTTTAACTTTTAGTTTTGCTTTTATATATATATACAATATAAATATATAATTCTTATACATACTTCGAGATATATATATCCACACACAATACACAAACATATACACATATATACTCACTATCATAATGTAGTTGGAATATGGGTAATTTTCTATCTTTTCTGAATTTTTCTGCATGTAAGTTTTTTCTACTGTAAATATGTACAGTTTGTAATTATAAAATGTTGCAAAATACATGTACATTTTCATTTACCAATGTGGAAAAGGTGTGCTAATATATATTCTAATAATACTCCTGAGTTGGTAATTTTTACTAGGCAATTTTAGGTAAAAAGAATTCGTCAAGTTAATACCATTTAACATAAAAATAGGCCAAATTTTTTTAAATTACAAAATTAATAACATTATTTTATATTATTGTATTGTTAAGTACCTCAAATTTTCTGTTAACCTTTGATTTAATCCACCAACTGTGAAACATTTTATGCAAAAAATATATAATCTTTTGTGCCATTGAGACAGGTAAAGCAAATAGGTACTTCCCCCACATGAATTAGGTATTACCTAATCAGCTATCAGCTAGAGCAATTGACCTATTTGTCAACACAATGTGTACAGGGCCCAGGCAAGAAATATGAGTGAACTGAGAAACTGGGCAAGCACTGAACACTAGGGAGTGGTGGAGAGAGGACCAGAAACTACCCTGCTCAGTTGACTGCTGCCATGTGGCAATGAGGGCTCACTGAAGGAGAGGTATTAGGTTTTTTGAGCAAAAACAAAAATATGGATTTTCAGTTGCAGTCTAAAGATTTTTAAAACACTGTATAAATTAAGCAAAACAATTGTGCTAATACAATATAATTTATTGCAAACTTGCCCTAAGTAGTGCAAGACTTGAGTATTTCAAATATACTTTATTCCTGAAACTTATATTTGTGGCCATATCAGTTGCCCATTCAGATTTTCATAAACCCTAACATCTACTCTGTAAAGACCATTCATGTGGTCAATTTGTATTTATAAAATACTTTGATATCTGGCAGTATGTGAATTACTGTTATTTATTGAGAATCTAGATTAATTTCATAAGTCAAAATGGATAAAAAAAATCTCTGGGAGAATCCTCCTCAATGAACCCAAAATATGTAATACATGGGTACTTATTTTAAGAATTTTAAAAATAATTTGTTCAACTGAATTAAATCTTACCAGTATTAGCTAGTTTTACCCTAGTCTTTTTTTTTTTTTTTTTTGCGGTTTGTGGGCCTCTCACTGCTGTGGCCTCTCCCGTTGCGGAGCACAGGCTCTGGACGCACAGGCGCAGCGGCCATGGCTCATGGGCCCAGCCGCTCAGCAGCATGTGGGATCTTCCCGGACCGGGTCACAAACCCATGTCCCCTGCATCGGCAGGCGGACTCCCAACCACTGCGCCACCAGGGAAGCCCTACCGTAGTCATTTAAAATAGTTGCCTACCATTTAGTGATTTCACTCTTATTTATTTCTATGTTTGAAATGCTATAGATAATGAATTAACATGGTATTGATGTAAGCCTCAAGGCCTAACCCTAATACATACATATATCTATGTAATGCACCATTTAGGAAAAGACCATCATCATAAAACCTTATAAATAGGAACCTCTAGGTCACATGAAAAAATCATTCCATCACTGGCAATTTCTTCTGTTGGTTAATCACTTAATCTTAGTCTTTTCTCTGATTTAATTGAAGTACACTGATTTATTGCTAATCCAAAAAAAAAAAGTGATGCCAGTTTATAGAGTATAGACTTAGCTTCAAGATTGAGACACGGTCAGGAAATTGAATCTACTTGAATATGTAGCTTTCACTCCTCTATTAACATTAATTCAACATATTTTTATATGGTAATTATTATGAGCTAGCCCATGTTCCAAGGACAGTGGATAAAATGAAGGACCTGATTTCATGATTCGGGCAGGATAAGGCAGACAATAAAAAATAAAGAAGAAAATGTCAGAGAATAATAAATGTTCTGCAAATAATTAGAATAAAGTCATGTAATAGAGTGGCAGGGTCACCTTAGATTGAGTGGTCAAGGAAATCTTCTCCCACATTTAAACTGAGACCTGAATTACCACACACACACAAACACATAAACACACACACACACACACACACACACACACACACACGCAACCATGAAAAAAGATCAGGAGAAAGAGAATTGCAGGAGCAGAGAGACCAACATGGCTGGGAACAGTGGGCAAAGGGAGGGTGTTGAGACATGAAATCCATGATTTATCCAGAGGCAAAGATCAGCTCATGTGAGGTATCGTAGGGCATGGGAGGAATTGGAGTTTGTTCTAAGTGTAAGTGGGAAGTTACATGATTTGATGTCTGCTTTTTAAAAGATCCCTCTGCTGACTGCAGAGAATGAATTACGGGGAGGCAGAAGTGCAAACAGATTAAGTATTGCAGGGAAGGATAATAATGGGTTGGGTCATGTATTGTTGGAAATAGATGAGATACGTTTTTGCAGGTAGAATCAATTATACTTGCTAATGATTTGGATGTGGGAAAGGAGGGGAAAAGAGGAAGTCCAGACTCCTCATAGCCTTCTGACTTGAGCAGTTGGGTGAGTAACACTGCTATTTACCAGATGGAAAATGGGAGAGAAACAAATTTGAGTTAAGGGACAAGAAATATGCTTTGGAACAAATGAAGTTTGGGTGTCTTTTAGACATCCTACAAGAAGCAGGGAGTTGGAAACCTGATTCTAAAGTTGCAGGAAAATGTCTAGACTAGGGTACTGAATGGGAGTCAGCAGCGTAAGGATGATATTTAAAGTAATGGTCCAGGATGATATTACCTAGCACAGCAGTCCCCAACCTTTCTGGCACCAGGGACCCGTTTCATGGAAGACAGTTTTTCCACGGACAGGGCAGGGGAGATGGTTCAGGTGGTAATGCAAGCGATGGGAGCAGCAGATGAAGCTTCACTCGCTCGCCCGTTGCTCACGTCCTGCTGTGCAGCCCAGTTCCTATCAGGCCATGGATCAGTACTGGTCAACGGCAAGGGAGGTGGGGACCCCTGACCTAGAAAGAATGTGTAGTCCAAAAAGAAAGAGCCCAAGACCAAGCCCTGGGGCATTCCAAACTTAAACATCAGAGAGGGGGAAACCAGCAAAGTCAAAGAAGGAACACCCAGTGATGTGGATGAAAAAACAGAAGCTAAGGGAAGAATGTTTCAAGTAGAAAGTGGTTAACTCTGTCGAATGCTGCTGAGGTCAAGTAGGATACAGAGAGAGACACTGGCCAGTGGATTTGGCAACATGATCAATTACAGAATATCTGACATGGAGAAATGGTTAGAATGGATTGAAGGGTGAACAAAAGGTGATTTATCAAAGACAATAGCTATAAACAACTCTTTCAAGAAGTTTTGCTTTGAAGACAAGGAGAGAAATGGAGCAGTAGCAGCAGGAAAAATATACACTGTTATGTTTGTTTTAATATAGACCATGCTGATGTGACCTGGTGACCAAGACACTAAAGTTCTCCTCCGCTTGACTGAACTTTAGACAAGCTTCTTCCTGATAGACCCTTGACCTCCCTTTTCTTATTTACTTTAGAAAACTTATAAATTCATTCTCTGACCCATTTTAAATATAACTATTTTTAAGGGCTTCTTGTCTATTTCAAAACACAGGGCTGTCTTTCTCAGTGACCTGGGTGCCATCTCTTTGAAATGTAATCAAGAAAGATAGAATCCCCATCTCCTGGTTTCTATGGGAAGGTAACAGCCTAACTTCTGTGGCGGCCTTGCTTCAAGCTGCAAAACTACCACTTTTCATAAAAATATGTGAAGTTTATTAGCAAACACAGATGATCTATGGCTTCCTTCTAACATCCTCCAGTATTTTTCCACAAGCTCACTCTAGTGCTCTTAACTGTGGTGTAGTTGAGTTCTAGCCTCACTCCTCTATGGCAATAGCCTTGAATAAATTCTTCCTTGCTTGGTTACCTTTGTCCAGGGCAATTTTGGCACTCCAGATTTACTCTTCACTTCCTTCACCTACTCAATGTGCTCCCTTGCCCTCTATCTTCCTTTGAGTTCTGCCAGTGAGGAACGCGGGCTGGAGCTCCCAGAGGGAAGGCTTTGATGGGAGTATTGCAGTAGGAGAAACTGTAGGTTCAGATGAAGATTGGCTAAGTAGGTCTGACTGTGGTGAGATGATGAGGCAGTTCAAGTCTGCAGATGTGTGAAGTAAGGTCACAAATGGTGAGTGAGATGTGGTAGGGGTCTAGGAGCTTCAAAGGGAGGTGTATTATAGTCTTTGTGAGGCACAGAAGATCCAAAGCATGTTAGCCGAGCAAACTATAAATGCAGGCGAATGTTCAGTGCCCTTTGAGATTTATGCTCGTGATTTAGATGGAGAGTAGTCAGCAGAACTGATAGTTCTTTCTTCTGGATGTAGGTTAAGTCAGACAGTTGAGCTCAATCCGAGTCAAAGTTTGACTAAACTAGTCTGATAGTAAGAAAGAGAGACAAGAGAGTTTGATGGTGGTCGAGGGATTGAAAATAATATTCCACAGAATCTGACTTTGATACAGTAGAAAGTGAGGACCCAGTATCACATAAGGATATCATATAACAGGAACAGAGGCTTGCATTAAGATAAAGAAAGAAATAATAAAAGTCTGCCCAATAAAACAAATATTTAATATAGATTTTCTTTTGTCAGAATAAAAAAAATGAACAAGTTCACTTTATTTTCTAACATGGGAAAGAAAGATAACCCCATTCGTACTTATTGATCATTGGTGTTTGAATAAAAATGTGCTAAGCAGCAAAGCAGCGTACAAACCCTAAAACAAAAGGAAAAGAAAGTGTGCCTTTCAGTTTTCTAATTTCATTCACTTCCAAAGAAACAAAGATGAGCAGATAGGCCTGAGGCTGCCGAAGACAGAGTCCCAGCAAGGTCCACAAGGACACTCAGGATCCTGATGAGGAAGTGCTAAGGCATTCTCCCTTTGAAAAACATGTCCTAAAAATATCTATTTTTAATGTATTTGTGTATATATATTTTTTTCTAATGTATTTATGTATTTTATATGTATGTGTACATATGTATTAATATATTTCCATACACACAAACATATAAGCAAACATACATATACATACATACATAAACCAAAATAAAGAACCACCAGATCAAGACTTTGAGACTTTTTTCCAGCCCCAACAAAACAATGTTCAGTAAACAGTTCCTGGTTACAGTGAATCAACAAGGGCTTAAAGTAGTGTGCTTGAGCTCGCGTCTATCAGCTCCATATAACATTAGATGAACCCCTTTGCATTCTCAAGGCTTTAGTTTCCTCATCTGTAAAATAAGGAACCTGATTAGGTTTCCTTTGAATTTACTTCCACTCTAAATACTTTCATTCTCAGTAAATTAATATACAGAAATGAAGGAACATTGGTGTTTATAATGAATGACAAAACTTGGTGCATTAGGGGTGGTTTAGATTCAAGGCTAAGGGTATAGTCTTTGACTAGACTGCCTGGGTTGGAATTCCAGCTACACCACTTCCTTGCTGTGTGCTCGGACAAGTTACTTGACCTCTCTAAGCTTTAGTTTCTTCTACCATAAAGGTAGAATAATAATTACATCAAAGAGTTATGATGAGCATTGTGTTAATACATATAAAGTATGTAGAATAATGCCTGGCACATAGTAAGCACTCAGTAGTATTAGCTAGTATTATTATCACTGTTAGAGAGTGTTAAGTTAAAAAGTAGTTATGTATTATGTAGCAGTATTTATATGGTTAGAAAATTTTAGTTACTACTCAGGGTGGAAAAAGCATTAATATCCTTAGAATGGAATTTAATTTCTGACTCTGAGCCTCACTGTCTAGTACAGACAAAGTAACCTAACCCATATTAGGTGCTCTCTGTGTCCTCTCCAGCCATTGCTCAGATCTATTCAGGCCTCTGCCACAGCTCATTTTGAAACTTCTTTCCCAAACTTCTCTTCCCCAATCCCTTCCCCTGGCCTCTGCTGACTTTAACCACCCTGGGAAATTTAAGCAGCACCAGTCACAGACAAAGATTCTGGTTAAGAAAAGTCCTTCCACTATTTCATTTAGAATTTAGTAATCCCATTATCCTCAGAATGAGGTAGGATGACGTTATTCTATGATCCTGGACAACTGATAGAGTTGTTTATAGCTGAAAATGCAAGTGTGTAAACTTGCCAAATGTGACCTTATCTACTTCTAGCAACTGAATCCTGAAGTCATACCTTCATTAGGCAAATATATTGGGTATATATATGCTTTTCCTTCTTCTTTAAATAAACAGATACTACCTAAGAGGAAGTCTGTGATCTGTTGAGCCAAAGCTTTCATTTCTTCTACAGCTTTTAGTTCAGCCACACTAGAGCAATCAAAAGTAGTTTCATAAGAACGGAGTGACAAAATTAGACTGGATAAATAAGGAAATAGCTGATTATAAAGTGTGTCATAAGTCAACAAAGAATCTGGGTATTCCTAATATTACTGGGAACATATTGCTGTGATTTACACAAGGGAAACAGCATGATCAGATTTTCATTTTAAAAAGATCCCACTGCCTGCTCAATTTTGCATCCCATCTGCATTGATAGACGCAACTTTGTATCTATAGGTATTTGACTTCAAATTACTCAAACTAGGTCACAGATGTCATTGTCATTCTATCTTCCTTCCATATCACTCATCCCAACTGACACCTAGTATTTAGGGAGCATTAACTCACTGATTCTTCCCTCATCTCTTCAAACCACAGTATACCCAATATAGCACCAAAGACATAAAAAAGTAGAAAATGTAACTATTTCTCTAAAAACCATTTAAATTATTGCTGGACATAAAAGATACTCATTGAACTTCTATCTCGGTACCAAAACCATTCTGTAAGATAAATATGAATAGACAACCATTACAAAATAGATGAGTAAGACTGGCATGAGATGGTCAACTAGAATCTAGAATTAACAATCTCTCACGTCCCTTTGGTATATCTCAATATGTAGTTTCAGATCTTCACAGTTTGTAAATATACATTTATGCACTGGTTTGAACCGTATGCATACTAGAGCAGAAGATTCTTCCAAAGAAGATGAGAAAATGGACAAAGGTTATGGCTGACAGAAAATTCACCACCTCTCCATTTTGCCCCTAGGCTATGGCACCAAGGTCTCAGAGCATTAGGTCGGACCATTTACCCATTTATAATAGATAGCGGCATCAGCTGAAGGGATAGACAGATAAGGAAATAGAACTGAATGATGGCTAAAACCTTGGGGAATTAATATTCACAAACAGTAAATGGGAAAAAGAAAAAGAGTCACCCAGAAGAACAGAAAAGGATCATTTTTTAACAAACCTAAAAATGAAAGGGTAATAAACAATGATTTTGCATTATCATCTGCTTCCTTTGGCGACCAATTTTGATTTCATATTTTTGACAGAATATATTTGTAGCAATTTTACTCAGTCATCAATTGCTATTTCACAAATTAATACATGGCACTTGATACAAAATGCCAAAGGAAAAATGAAAAGAAAAATTACTTCTTATATAATGAAATGACACTTTCCAATGTTTGTAAAACACTTTTTCTACATAACAGCAGTTTGTGACTCATCTACACCCTTCATGTACATTCTCGAAACCCATCTGGGATCTCATTAATATAGGAGTCATGTGCACAGATCCAGTGATAATACTTGCTTAGCATCACAGCATCTACCCCTCAGGGGAGAAAGTACACACACACACACACACACACACACACACACACACACACACACACACACGAATATAGGGTGAATGTGTTTCTAGCCAGCATATCTGAAATGTTTTGTTCAAGCAGAGTCAAATTTCATTGTAAGCCAAGCCCCCTGGAAGCACTGTTTGAAATGTCAGCATTGGTTTTGAAGAAATCATTCCAGAACAGCCACAATAAATTCCAAATGGTAGCATCCAGCCTCTTAGACACTGGCCATTTAATCCTTCAGCATGGCGTTCTGCTCCTCTAGGGCGTCTGTCTCTGCGCCCATTAAGTCCCTGCCTCCACTGAGCCTGCCACTCTGCATGTCATTTACAACCATCATTTGGGGTCTTTCCAACCATTACTTACACTAATTTCAAATATCCTGGGACTTAGTCCAATGTTAAAAATGTATTGTTTTCTAAAAGAACCTCTTAATGTGTCATCAGAAGACTAATTCTCTCTAAAAGAATAATTATCCAGCTCAGGGGCACAGAGCAGAGGTTTGATTTCAAATAATAAAGCAAATTTAACTCCCCAAGCACACAAGCTGTTGCCACTTTTGAATAAAAGCACAAGTTTGGATCAAAATCTAGTTGCGAGCCCTTTTTATTTGACCCTCTGGCTGATCAGATCTGAATTCCAAAGGAGAGACATAACATGCCACTCAATAAAATATGGGCTTAACTTTTCTCCTTCCGATTCAGGAAAAGAATAGTAACATTTGGTGCCCTTCTGACATCTGCAAGGCTGACTATGTGTGCATATCAGGACTTTCATCTTTTGTATAAGATCCTGGAAGCATTTATCTAGCCAGCAACAGAAACAAGAGATTCTAGATCTGTGACTGCAAACTTGCAAATCAAAAGCCATTTGACTGTCACATGCGTTTTGTATGAACAGCTCAGTGTTCTGAAAAAAATTTTAAAAAGAAAGAAAAAGTTCTACTTGAGTATCCATAGATGAAGCACACATTCCAAGTCTTTTCTGCACTTTATTAATTATACCTGCTCAGTTATACAGAAGGTATTTACTCTGCAGTAAATTGTGTTTGGTGGAGGAAGGAGTATTTACCTGAATTCTAAAAATGAAATAATGTGCAATTGCTACCTGTCAACTAGAGTAAGTCACCTTAAATCCCTGACAAAGGGATTTAAAGCCATTGGTTTTAAAGAAGCCATGGCTTCTTTCTCCTACACCAGCCATCTCTTCTAGTCTTTCTCAAATGTTTCCATCAATATGCAAATATGTGGTTGTGTTTTTAAAATAAAGCAAAGCAAATAAAACTAAATCTTCTTTTAACCACACATCCTCAGCTACCATCCCAATTTTCTGCTTATTTTTACAAATAAATGTCTCTGGAGAGTACTCTTGTGAAATCAATACTTCCTTACTCTATTTAACTCATTCCAATTTCTATTTTGTCTCCCTCTTTCCATCAATATTGTTCTTACCAAAGTCACCATGTTGTCAAATCCAATGAATAATTTTCTAGTTTTGTCCAACTAATCAGTCTCAAAATGTGGTCCAGGGATCCCTGGAATACCAAAAACTTTTTCAAGGAGTTTATGTTATAAAATCTATTCCTATAATAATACTGATAACATCAGATGTGATATTAATGTGATTTAAAAAATATTGTCAAATGGAATATGACAGTATTTGACCAATATGTATAACTCAGTAAACCGATATTTTCTGGGTGATAAATGATATTACAAAATCACGCATGGGTGAAAATATCCATTCAAAGTATAAAGCAGACCGATAGGTATTAAACAGAGTATTAAATTTTCACTGATATGGTTTTAGATTCTACACAGCAATTAATTTTTAACAAATTGCCACTTACCAAGTTTTGGCATAGTAAAAAAGAATATCTACAGCTATTTTTACAGGCTACTAAAATATTATTTCCTTTTCCAACTACATTTTGTGTTAGACCAGATTTTCTTCATATGCTTCAACCAAAACAACAGAACAAAACAGACTGGTGCAGAAGCAGAAATGAGAATCCAGATGCCTTCTATTAAGCCAGACAAAGAGATTTGTAAAAACATAAACCAATGTTCCTATTCTCAATATTTTTTGTTTTGAGAAGTACAGTTTTTCATAAAAGTATGATATTTATGTTAATGTGAAATGGATTGAATTTTGCTATTTTTAAAGTAATTAATATACACTTTAAATTTTTCTGTTTTAATTTCTAATAAAGTAAACTTTGATAGAAATAACTCACAAAAACAGAAGCCCCTTAGGGTTCTCCATAATTTTTAGGACGGCAAAGGTTTGCTGAAACCAAAATCCTGGAAAACGAACCTCTTGGTCTCACTCACCCTCAGCGATAACTGGCATTCTCTCCTTGCTGATATATTTTTCTCTTTGCTTTTACAACACCACGATCTACTAATTTTCTATTTCACTGGCTTATATCTATATATATATATATAAATACGATACTCCTGTTTACCGATTCTCTAAATTATAGAGTGATTTGGAGATTTATGCGATCAATCCTCCAACTTCTCTTTCTATATTTCCCTTTCTACAATATCTCATTTATTACCATGGCCTTAAATCCTATCTTTATAAGCGTAATTCCCAAATTTACATCTCCTCTTCACTATTCTCCAACTTCTCCTCTGAGGTCCAGACTTTGTAAACAACCACACACGGTATTTCCAATTGAATGTCTCTAAACTATCATGTTCAAAACTTTACATTTGATTCCACCTTCCCAAACCAGTCCTCTTCTGACCTTCTCACATAATGACCTCAGGCTAAAGACCTGAGGATCATCCTTGAATTTTCTTTCCTCTTCTCCTCAATATCTAATCTAAAAGCAAATGCTGATGTTTCTTCCTCTGAAACACAACAAAGAGCTTTCCACTTCCTCCCATTTTCACTGCCACTAATTTAAGCCAAGTCATCATCCTTTCTGTTCACCAAATTCTGTCTTTTGCCCTACCCAATTCATTCTCCAGAATGATCATTCTTCTATTATTCCCTATAATAGGACCCTTTTAAATCCCTTTGTGCATTTCAAAATTATAACCGTTTTGTGTTTTTTTATGGTTCTTCTGTTATCTGTCTTCACAAGACTGCAAGCTCCATGAGGACAAGGATCTTGTCTGTTTTCATTCACTGCTGTTTCTGAAGGATTTAATATGGTGCCTGGCTCTAACTATTTGTTGATCTTAATCGTCAGTCCACAATGTCTTGGGAATTTCCTGTGGTGGCTTTAACTGTGTCAGCTTAAATCAGCAGGAACTATAATTCCTGGAATTCCTTTCCCTGTGGGGTTCTGAGTTTGACTTGACCACTGGAAAAACGTTAGATTTCGAAGGCAGAAGTGAAACAGTAACCATCATGCTCTGAAATCTGTAGAGGGTGGGAGGCACCAGTGCAGGTGGCGCACATTGTCATGACCTGATGGCCCACCTTGATACCACGAGCCAGCTCTTTCAGCTCCCACTGGATCTCCTCAGCAACTTCTCAGGGTCCTGCATATCCAGTGAAGAGTACTAGATTTTCCTGCTGGTCACCTGCATCATGGAGGTCCACTGAGCTGGCGAGAAATAGACAGCTCCTCTGCCTCTTTGCCCTCCTCCACTTCACAGTCAGCTTTTCCACCTGACCACCAGCCCTGAAGACCTACAGCTACCTCAAGCCACATCAGGCACAGAGATAACAGCTTTATATCGAATTCTTCACCAACTCATACAATTTCATAATGTCTAGACCCTATGATAAATTCTTTTTTCTATATCACTCAAAGAGGTTCTATTTCTTATATTGAACCCTAGCTGATAACGTCCCTGGAAGGAAGGAAGGAAGGAAGGAAGGAAGGAAAGGAAGGATCTCATACAGCCCAACTAGTCTAGCCTGCTATCATCAATAAACTGCAGCAAACTGAAAATTGCAGAAAGAAAAAAAACTCACAAATCTCTCTTTATCAGTTACATATTTTCTGAGGCCCTTGGGAATTTGCCTAATACTAGAATAGAAACAGTCAAAGATAAGATCCCAAAATTCAAGTGTGAAGGCTTAACTCCTTTATCACCAGAACCCAAAGGACTTTTACATGTGTTTTGACAAGCTGACAATCCAGGAACGTCTGTTTACTTGTTTGTTTATTTGTTTTTACTAAAACTGTTAAATTGGCATATGTCGCAACGTGTGTAAGCACAGCAACAACATAAGTCATGTAAGAAATCATTAAGGAAAGAGCACACATTTGTATTATTTTGCTAACTTTCTCAAATACTCAGCTCAGAATTGCAAAAAGAACTATAAAATCTGACGTACAATCAGATAACTTTTAAAGCCTACCGGACTCACGCTCTGAAATGACCATTTCATATCCATGTAAGAGATTTTTATGCTACAGTTTTAAGTTTGGCAATCAGTTGGTACATATGAGCAAGCCTGTATGCCTTTGCCACTCATTCTAAGAAAGAGTTGTTCTCCAAGTTCAAATTTTCTGCCAACTACTGACAATAGCACCAATAATTTTCCTTCTATATTCAATCAGTGCATGTAGATAAGCCTGGGCCTCACTGACAGAGCTGTAAATTTGCAGGTTGTAAAGATTTAGTGGAGGGACCCTGCTAATGATGGCTCTATTTGTGGCTCAGACAGTCTCACAGAGATGACAGAGGTCTGGAGCTCAGTGTCCAGTTCAGTCCTTTTACATCTTACCATCAGTTTCCCAGAGCTACTCACTCATTAAATTCAGGGAAGATTTAATAACAGTATTCCCAGAAATAATATCAAGTTTAACATTTTCCAGATATGTCAATGTCCATCTGAGCATGGATTCACAGATGGATATCAAGGAGGGAGGACATGGTAGGCAGAATACTGGCCCCTCAAAGACAGGCACGTCCAAATCCCCAGAACCTATGAATACCTTACGTAGCATGGCAAAAGGGACTGCACGTATATAATTAAGTTAAGGATTTTGTGATTCCTGGATTATCCAGGTGGGTCCAGTGTAATCCCTGGAGTCTCAGTAAGAAAGGAGTGTCAGAGTGAGAAAGGAGTGGTGACAACAGAAGCAGAGTTGGTGAAGGAGTTGTAACAATGCTACGTTGCTGGCTTTGAAGAAGGAGAAAAGAGCCATGACCATGAATCCAGGCTGCATCTGGAAGCTGGGGAAGGTGACATACAGATTCTCTCCTAGAGCCTCCAGAAAGAAACAGCCCGGCTGACACCTTGACATTAGCCCTCTGAGACTGACTTTGGTCCTCCTACTCACATGACTGTTGAGATACTACATTTGGGTTGTTTAAAGGTACTAAGTTTGTGGTTATAGTGAAAGGAGCAATAGGAAACAACCAGATAAGGGTTCTACAAAACTGGAGTTCTAAGGATCCAAACCTTTGCCCCTTGCCAAAGGCAACCAGAAGCAAGCAAGGGTACAGCCTGCCTCTAACCACAACTTCTGAGTTTGTCATGTTTCAAGGGGCAAGGTCTGACATGCAATTTATTCCAACTGGAAAATAATAACCAAAGCCTGTAGTGGGATGAATGTAGTGAACTTTTAGGACTTAATGTGCCAGATTCATCAAATTAGACACTATGATGTGTTCTAGCCTCTACAGTGCAAGTGAGACTCACTCAACCCTCACCCCGCATCACGGTCAAGGACCACCAAACAAATGGCATTCTGCTTACGGGACTTTTCTAAACTTGTTTCTCTTAACACTGTGTGATATTCTTGTGTGCGTGTGCGTGTGTGTGAATAAAGAGTAAAATTATTTTACTAGTGGTTATCTGCACATGATTCAACAGAATTTCATTTAAGATATAATTCTGATATTTGTTTTTAAAAGACACATATAAAAGGGAAAATCATGAAAATTAGAAAATACTGATAGTCCTACTGTGAAGAATTGGTTAATTCTATTACAAGAATTCAGCGGAGTATTGTTCAATTATTAAAAAGTATAATAGATTATTTATCAAAATGGAAAAATATTCATGATTTATTAGAATATGAAAAGGCATGTAGAATATAGAACATTTGTAACCTTTATAATATATATGATTAGAAAAACTGAGAATATATATATCGAAATAGTGACTAATCATTTTTAGTTCTTGGAGGATACCTGGAGATTATTAGGTATTAGTTTCTTATACTTTCATGTTTCTCAAACATGCTAAATTTATTATTTTTTTCATTAGAAAAAATATTTTAAAAAAAATTAAAACTCTTAGAACAAGTCTGGGAAGGCCAGGGTAACCTGCCCCAGTTGCACACTGTGGAGCTTCAGCATCAGCCTTCCCTGCTTTTCCTAAGTGCAGGTTCTGTGGCCTCCCAGGCCAGACTCTTTCTGAGCAGATTCTTTAGGCCTGTAGTTTAGGGTTGCTTTTCCACAACACTGCCTAATCAGAGATGACAACTCTGGGACTCCATTAATGATGCCATTATTTCAGTGGATAGAGTCTAGTTAGTCCATCCCAAAGTGGCTTAACAGTAATAGCAATAATAGTAACAATAACAGCAGAAGCAATGGTGTCTTTTATTTGGCACCTACTATTTGTCAAGCACTGCACCAGGCCCCTTTACTTATATTGCCCTAATCCTTATGACAACTCTGCAATCTAAAAATATTATTTCATTCTAACACAGAAAGAAGCCGAAATTCAGATTCTAAAGTATTTTGCCAAGATAGGATATGCCAGATAATGTTCTCACCCCAAACTCTCTGACGTTACTTCTTGAATTTTTACTACTGTGTTACTAAACGGGTGTGTGTGTGTGTGTGTGTGTGTGTGTGTGTTTATGTAGTTAAATGGTTCATTAAGCGCTTACAATGTGCTATGCCCTGTACTTTGTACAACCAAATGAAGGGACTCGCATCCTCCCTATTTTGTA
Source organism: Neophocaena asiaeorientalis asiaeorientalis (assembly GCF_003031525.2). Classification (NCBI taxonomy): domain Eukaryota; kingdom Metazoa; phylum Chordata; class Mammalia; order Artiodactyla; family Phocoenidae; genus Neophocaena; species Neophocaena asiaeorientalis. The sequence goes on along the minus strand of NW_020174425.1, from coordinate 2,035,724 downwards.
GATGTGGAAACTGAAGGGCTAAGAGATTAATTTGTTTGGCTGAGGTCACCCAGATGGCAGAGAACAGAACTGAGTTTTTACCCAGGCCGGCTGACTGCAGTGATCACAGGGGGTAACACTGTGCTCCACTCCATCCCTGAGAACACATACTCCCCTTCCTCAGTCACCTTTAGGCTCTGGCCTCCGTCTTTCTAATACTAACAGTTTAGACTCCAGGCTGTCCAGACCTAGCAGAGGGAAAGCAGCCCCCACCCCTGACTCAAGGTTCGCTGCTCTGTGGCTTGCATCCAGCAGCTGCCCTCCTGTGTCTGAGCTCCCCCCAGACCACTACCTTCCTACCTGCCTAGTACCTCTCCTGCCATGACTGACTCCCTCAGAATAAACCTCCCGAGGTGGGCCTGAATAGGCCACCACATGCCAGTCCTGTTTGCTCATCAGAGTTTACCTTCTGGCTCTTTGGAGTTCCTGGCAGACCTTTCCTGATTGGCCAAGTTCTTGACCTGTCCCCTGCTGAAGAGCCCTGCCTATCCATCACTGCCTGGATCCTACGATGAGGTGATATAACATGAAAGTAGTCTAACATTTTTTGCTATTTAAAAAGTCATGCTGTCCACTGGCAGGAACACCTAAACAAGTGAAGAGCACATATAATCAGAAATATAGCTGGAATACATAAACTGTGATCCAGACAAAAAATTATTGTGGAGACATAATGATGGTCTCGCATGCAAGCATACTGTACAGAATATCAATGCCACTGATGTTGATGAATGACCCAACACAGCACAAATGGCGAACTGCCATTTGAATGCCAAAATCTCAGGTTCCAAGGCAGAAACTATTATCTCTCTAACTAGTCTGAAGGACCCCAGAGGTGCACATCAGACCCTTGAGTAAGCCATCATCCCACTGTTTCAGGCTCACAAAGAGCCTCAAGGTTGCTCTGGCCTCACAGAGTGTGAAATATTTCACTGATTATCGCTTTGTGACAGATTTAACATTTTTAAGTTAACATCTAATACACAAGATGAATTTTCCACTTCTAAATTCACTAATAGAATCAAGGCTCTTAAGAGGTCATCCAATCCATCCCTCAGCCTGCAGGCAGGTCCACACTTACCCTCTCAGACATGTGAAAATCTCCCTGGTTTTAAAAGACCTTTCAGCCAGGATGGTTCAACAAATTTCCTCAATGCCCATGAAATGTTAACAGCTCTCACTGGTAGGAAATATTTTCTTGCCTTTAACCTAAAGCTCTTATGCTGCCTTTTCAGCACACTGTAATGAAACTACATACAGTCTTTTATTTTATGGTTTTCAGTATTCTTTCTTCTCTCTTCATCTTACACAGCAGTAATTTACACATTTTATCATAATTATCTATCTCCTCAGTAGACTGCTAACCCTGGAATTCAGGGATTGGATCTTTTTTTTTTTTTTTTTTGCGTTACGTGGGCCTCTCACTGCTGTGGCCTCTCCCGTCGCGGAGCACAGGCTCCGGACGCGCAGGCCCAGCGGCCACGGCCCACGGGCCCAGCCGCCCCGCGGCATGCGGGATCCTCCCGGACCGGGGCACGAACCCGCGCCCCCCGCATCGGCAGGCGGACTCTCAACCACTGCACCACCAGGGAAGCCCTGGATCTTTTATTGATGTAAGTTTCTAGAAAGATCCTGAAGTTACTATATGTAGCCCTTCTATGTGTTAGCCCCCTTCCTTAGCTGTTTTATAGAACTTAGGATATTAGTTAAAATTCCCTTTTTAGTTTTCTATCTGACACTATCTTCCCCATTAGGAGCTGTCAGAACAAGAGAAAGGAATGGGAATATACACCCAAATATTAACAAAACCCATATATTTTTTGAAGATCTTAGAGAAATCTTTCTATTTATGGCCTATGCAGCAGACAAATATTGTAAATGGTTTCCTTTAGTGAGCCCTCAGAAGGAATCTCAAATAACTTCACAGGGCAGGATTTGCACAGCTTCCATCACAGATCCATCAACAGTGCTCATCTATCATATACTCTGACAGGTGAATGTGACCTGGGCCCCCAGTCAGGCAGTTGCAATAGGCTATTGATTAAAATAGAGCTAAATTTTTTAAAAATCTATTTTTTGACCATTTGCTTCTGACTTAAAATTGGGCATTCATGTTAAATCAACCAAACTGATTTATGCAGTTAAGTTTCCAAGTTACCATACAGTTAGCAAACTTTAGTGGTGCTTCTTTCAGGATGTCATGTCATTCTAAAACTGACTGAAATAAGTTAAAGATATTTCTTGTAGGATGGCTACATTAAAACTTAGAGGAAAAAGGTAAGCCAGAAATCCACATAGAGGAAGGGAGACAGGGACATATATGGAAATAAGACTGAGATAATTACTGCCACTGAGGAATAAATTTAGCTTTTTAGGAAGTCAAAACAAAAAGTCATAGGTTTAGAATTTCTCAGCAATGAATAAACTAAATCACGTTAATGAAAGAAAGCCTAAAAGTACATCTTAGAAGCAAATATTACCCAGAATTAAATTATAAGAGGGCTCTATAAGATGATCTCTTATTTTTTAAAAATGGATAAAACATTAAAACAATGTTTTCAACAACTGGTTTCTAGAATTTGTAGAAATATGCTTCAAATTATAATTTCATACATTGACTCCCAGCAAAAGACAACAAAATCCATTGTATTAAAAACATTGGATTTGGCAAAGATTTCTTAGATACAATACCAAAAGCGATGGTTCATGAAAGAAAAATTAATATGTTGGGGTTCATTAAAATGAAAAGTGTTGGCTCTGCCAAAGACACTGTTAAGAGAATGAGAAGACAAGCCCCAGACTGGGAGAAAATAGTTGCAAAACATATATCTGATGAAGGACTGGTATTTAAAATATACAAAGAGCTCTTAAAACTCAATAGTAAGAAAACAAATAACCTGATTAAAAAATGAGCAGAAGATCTGGACACCTTACTAAAGAAGGTATACAGATAAAAAATAAGCATATGACAAGATGCTCTATAACACATGTCATTAAGAAACTGCAAATTAAAACAATAATGAAATACCACTACACATCTATGGGATGGCTAAAATCCAAAACTTTGACAATACCTAATGCTGACAAGGATGTGGAGCAACAGAACACTTACTCATTACTGGTAGGAATGCAAAATGGTACAGCCACTTTGGAAGACGGCTTGGCGGTTTCTTACAAAACTAAACATACTCTTACCATGTAAGCCAGCAATCATACTCCTTTATTTGTCCAAATGGGCTGAGAACTTCTACACAAAAACCTGTACATGAATGTATTTAGCATCTTTATTCGTAACTGCTAGGACTTGGAAAGAACCAAGATGTCCTTCAATAAGTGAATGGACAAACTATGGTATATCAATATAATGGATTATTATTCACCCATAAAAAGAAATGAACTATGAAGGCACAAAAAGACAAGAAGGAATCTGAATTGCAGACTGCAAAGTGAAAACTATTCTACCCTCTTTTTCCTAGTTCTCTAAATATCCATGGTTGGTCTCTCATTAATTCCTACTCCTCTTCACACATATTAAATGCTATCCATCAGTTTTTCACCCTTAGTCATTTTGATCTTTTTCATGTACTTGAGCATTCTGCCTTATCTCATACACTTTACTTAACTAACACAAACCTCACCCAACTTCACCACATCCAAAATCAATTAACAACGAAACCACAAAGAAAAAAAAATCTCTGCTCTTCTTTCTCATAGCTGCCTTCACAATGTGAGTTAATGTTATCACATCTGTGTAACGAAGAAGTGTTTAAGGGTTTTATTATTTTTGTTATGATTATCTCTTCCACAACCATCACACACAATCAGCCATCAAGTCCTTTTTCAAAATTCCCTGTTCCCTATTTTTCACTTGCAAAGCCTTGACACAGATCTTTACCATCTCTTGCCAGAACTATGGTAATCGCATTCTACTTATATTCAACCATCAGACATCTTTCTAAATATAAATAGTATCTTGTATCCCTGCATATCTTCCTTCTTTGACTTCTTGCTACCTGGTCCCAAAACTGTATCATGCTGCATAAGGATTTTCACAATCAGCTTCTAACATGTCTCTTCAATCTCATGATGCAGCGTTCCCTGTCATGCAACTCAGGCTCTGGTTACATTCTATTCTCTCTATTTGAAATGCCCTTTCTTTTCTTTCTTTTTCAGGAAAATTTCTACTTTTAGTTTAATTATGCAAATGTTAACTACTCTATGAATATTCTCCTCTTCCTTGCAAAGTCTTAATTATTCCTCTTTTGTACTTCTACCTCACTTTGCATATACCTCTTTTACTGCTTGGTATGCTAAGTATTGCCATTTTATTTTACTGATTGCCTTCTCCCAATAGAATGTGAGGTCCTTGAAGATTATGTCTTTTATAACTTTGAATCTTTCTGCCTAATGCAGAATCTTATAAAACTATTCCCTCAATAAATATTTATTGAATAAACACCTAAATAATATCATCATTATAAAGTAAACTAATTCTTTCCAGTTTGTTCTGGCAGAAGGGCATGGATCCAATTCATCTAAAATTCAACAGAGTTATTTAGCCACATATTTAAAACATGACAAACTGGAACAAAGTCATCTTTTACTCTGTTTAAAATTGAATACCATTCCCATTCATACAAATTCTATCAATAATTGAGGATCTGAGTTGAAATAAAGTTATAATTCATTCTATAACAAGATCATAGGCTTTGGAGAATAGACACTTTTTTTCTGTGAAAAGATTTCTGTACATACCAGATCAATAAATGCAGAAAAATTGTTACCTTGTTCTTAACTGACTTCTCAGAAAGATAAAAATGGCATAACAATGTTCAACAGGAGAACTGATATACTTAAAATATTCTTGTTCCTCATAAAAAATATGAGATTGAAAGATCAAGTCTTGTAAACTGGTAAAATTTGATGTCTAAACAAATAATGGGTTACCAATTTTGTCAAAGGTTTATCTTTTCTGAAAATGTAATAAACTCTCCTTCAAAGCCATCCCTCACAGACAGATGCTTTGTCTTAGTCATCATTAAAGGTCAGTGCTGATGAAGGTACATGGAACATATGAGGGGCTTAATGAATGTTAATTGAGTCCATAAATGAAAAAAAAGTGAAAGTAATTATACTTTACATACAAATAAATATGTATCTTTCAAATTAGGGTGTCAATATTTTCGGTGCCCAAAGATCTTCTGAGGTAGCTTTCTTTACTTTATCTTATTTTTCAATAATTCACTCAACAAGTATTAAGTCCACATTATGCTAAGTGAAATAAGCCAGTAACAAAACAAGTCGTGTATGATTCTACTTATGGGGTACCCAGAAGTAGTCAAAATCACAGAGACAGAAAATAGAATGGTGATTGCCAGGAGCTGGGGAGAGCCGGGTGTGGGGAGTTATTGTTTAATGGTTATAGAGTTTCAGTTTTACAAAATGAAAGAGTTCTGGAGATGGATGGTGGTGATGGTAATACATTATAAATGTATTTAATACCACTAAACTGTATATTTAAAAATGGTTAAGATGGTAAATTTAATGTTTGTGTATTTTACAAGAATTTTTTTTAAACTGGGAAAAAAGTACTGAGTCCTTCTACATTTAGGTACCTATACTCAGCTTTGGGGAAAAAAAATGAGCAAGACATATTCCTCAAAAAACTAACACAAACTAGTAAGGGAAAGAAAAGAAGATCAACGCCTGAGATATAGAGCATTTTCTAACATGTTTTAGAAAACACTAGCCTCTGAGATGCTACCCAAAACAAAGTGGCCCATGGCCTAGAAAGAGAGTGGGAATTGATCAATACTCTATCTTAGAGATTCAAGATGCCAATAGCTGATTACAGGCTCTGAAACAACATGCAGCAAGAAAATACATTTAACTCCAAAGCTCCCAAGCTTATTTGATGAAAATTTTGCTTTGCATAACACCTATTAATATACCAGAGCAGGGCTTCCCTGGTGGCACAGTGGTTGAGAGTCCACCTGCCGATGAAGGGGACACGGGTCACACAAGACCACACTTCAGAAAGTGAAGCATTCAGAAGTTCTATAAGGCAGGAGATCTTATGAAAGTAGAGAAGGGAAGGACAGAGGAGGGGCCTCTAACTCTGCCTGGTGGAGGTGGAGGGTGAGGGCAGGGTAGGGATGAACAAGGAAATAGTGGAAACAGTGGGAAAAACTTCCATATGGAATTCTAGGACAAGAAAAATCAACACCCATTAAGTCTGAAGAAATAATTCATACAGTCATCAAGGTAAATTATGCTTTCATAATTCCTAGTTTACATTCATTATTAGCCCCAGGCATACTTTTAATTTTTTGAAACAGAAATATCACTTTGTATGAGAATGTGAAAAGATCTGGAATTCAATTCCACCTGGAGCTAGTTTAGTTCTCTGATAACCTTCACAAACTAGTTCTAACAACTGTACCTTTACCCTGTCTCTAAGAAGTGAACCCTTATAAGCCAAGTTTAAGGCTTGGCTATTATTTTATCACTTGTGTCTCAGAACTTGTCATGGTGACTTTGTTCATATCTTAAGAGAATTTTGACTTGCTTGTAATGATGGTGCCTTCCCTAGCACTTTTCCATCCAAATTCTGCCCTAGGGTCTGCTGTTCAGCCCCATGCAAGCTCAACCCTGCCTCCTACAAATGGACATTTCTACCTGTCTAGATGGACGTTTAGTTCCCTTTTGTACATAGACTCTTGCTTTGCTTTGTTCCACTTATGTATGATGATACTCTGTTTGATGCTTGTGGGTCTCCCTAAAGCACAGAAAAATTTGGAGTCATGTCTTTTGTCTTGGAGTGTCCAGGTTAAGAACAACTCAGAACCTCAGTTACTCATGCCCATACTAGCTCCCAGCTCTCACCTCTCTACCCATTCAGCAGGTTGATAAATGTAACGTGCATTTTTTTTTTTACCTTTCAAAGCTTCTTATACCGAATATATCATTAGAGTTGTTCCTTGTCCCACTCACAGACTGCCTGGGAAGAGGGACACTGTCTTCCAAGCCTGCCTTTCCTTGCTGAATACCAAGAACACATCTCTGTTTTTCTAGAATTTTATTGCTAACTGTTATGAGGAAACTGGTGGAACAAGTGAAAAAGAACAAGCATGGAAGAGTGACAATGTTTTAAAAATTCTTACAAAATTCTTAAAGCCATAGTATTGACCTGTATAAAATAATGCCACTTATGGGTACTTTGTATAGACCATCTGCACACGTATCAGAGAATAAGCACGTATCTTACATACCTGGAAATCAAATCTATGTAAATGACTGGACTAAAGACAATAGAAGAAAACAGGTTATCAATAAAATACAGCCATTAAAAGGTGGATTAATATTCCATCTTTCACTTCAATGGAGGTTTGTAAAGTCTGAGTGTTCAGAAAGAACACAGAACATTTCTTACGAAAGTTAAAGGAAGAAACTTAAACCAAGGTACTTTAAAACTGTCCCTGCATCATGAATAGAGCCATTTGTCTCTCCATCTGTGAGTAAGTGTGCACACCTTATCACAAAGCAAGATTAACATCCGAGGAAAGACACTGTATCATATGTGGCATGGAGTTCAGAAGTTATCCCTCTGATATTATCTAAAAGCAGAAGAGTGTACCCATGTTTGTTTCCTGCAAGGCTGGATTTGCATAAGGGATGGAAGCAACAGAACCCTTGGGTGTAATAAAATGTATCCTCTAAAAGTCAGGACTGTAGTAAACCAATGATTTTAAATCTCCTATTCCAGGAAAAACCTTAGTCGTTAGAAGGCACACTCCAGAATGTTCTCAGCATCCAGTTAAATCCAATCATGTGCCTTCAGACATTTAGAGTTAAAACATTCCATAATTTCTGATTTTCTAATATCACTTGTGTTGAACAGAACTAATTTATCTGGACCAGTTCTTAGGGACAGAATTTATGGGTTTTGTATACCAGGCCATCAGATGAAAGAACAAATTCAACAAGGAGTCATTCCATGAGAAAAAAAATTATAAAAAAACAATGGTTATAAAGAGTAAGAGTCCATGGAAGTGAAGATCATCAAAATCATCTTGAAAATCTGGGACATCAAAGAAGAGACCTATGTAATGGGAGGAAGGTTGGGGAAGCAATCACACTGACAAGCTGGATAATACATAGAAATTTACAAAGAAACTGAAGAGGACGAAATGTCTCAGTGTTCTCAAATGAGTAAATCCTGGATAAAATATTTGGGAACAGATTATTTAAGAATATTTATTAGTGAAAATGCCCCCAAGTTGAGAGAATTTACGTTAAGATTAATTTGTAGATCCCAATCAGCATGTGAAAGCTATAGGAGACTTTCCTCACTGGGGTCCCTATACTCATAAGACTCCTGCCACGGAGCCAAGATACAGCCTGGAATGCATGCAAGTTCCCTATCCATGAGGGTCCCTGTGGTTTGTGTGCTCTGTCTTTGTACTTTACACGTACCTCAGTCCAAAATAATATGTTGGGTATAACCTCAAATTTAGATAATTTCTCTATTTTCCCTAAAAATGAAATGAATATGAGAACACCCTAAAAAGGATACATTTCAAGTTCTGAGCTGATAGAATTTAAATCCATCTGATCAGGTTAACACGGAAAAAATATAACAGCTTAGTAGTGGATCACCTACTGTTCTGCTCTTCAACGAATTTTACCTGAAGCAACAAAACTGTTTACTCATTTGAACACCCCCCCCCAAAATTAACCAATAATGGCCCTTTTGGGATAAAAATTCCCACCTATTTCCTTCTAAGTTCATAATGTAAGATGTTTTCCAATGCCAAGAGGATCTACAGAGATCAGGCATATCAGTTTGCTAATTTTTGCATACATAATACTAGAAATATGACAATAACATCATTACTGTAATTTTGAAAACTGTCTTCTGAGTCATCACGTTTATTTCTAGGAAGAGGGTAGAAGAAAATAGTTTAGGGAAGCTAAAGTAGTAAAAAGGTTATTATTCATATGTCAAATGTGACAGCTTCTTACGGTCTGTAAATGATTTTAATTTACATTATAATTTATTATAATTCTGCAATGAAAACTATGTACAGTGATGCTTAGAAAAAGAGAAAGGCAATTACATTATTGTCAACTAGAGTTATAGGGTAGCAGAGTGGGTAGCAGTGTTGATTATTATGTGCTAACACAGGTGTTTAGGGAATTTCTCTCTCCCACTATGCCATTTTATGAAGGATATTTAAGAAATTAATAGGCTTAATTCAACTAAGCAAATAGTAAATAGTAATGACGATAATAATAGCAACAAATTGTTAAAGGATTAAAACAAAACTCCTTAGCATGGAAATACAGCTCTGGCTCCCATCCATTTCTGACTCTCCTGACTACAAGCCTGTGCCCCTGTCACCTGACCTCCCATCCTGCTGTATGGTCCCTGTACCTGCTCCTTCATTTGTCTTGGCCACACATGCCCTCCTTCGTCTTCCGGCACAATCTACATCAATTGCCTCCTTATTGAATCCTCCTTGATTCTCCCAGGCAGAGGGAGTTGCTACTTCCTCCAAGCTCCCATAGCATAATAGATTATAAACGCTTGGAAAAAAATTGTGTAATGATTGCATCACCATCCTCTCAATAATTCTAGCTAAAAATACCTCAGTTGTTTTTCCCATTTCCCCTTTTATTTATCTCCTACACCCAATTTAATTTTTCATGCAGTCCTGCATTCAGCCAATATTTACTGACTCCAATGCCTAGATGTTCTGAGATATGTGCTGTCCTCTGCCCTGGGTCAGACCACACCTCTTACAGTGAAGACACTCATAGCTTCCTCTCTATCCTCCCTGCCTCTCTCAACACCCCACTCACTTTCCAGGAATCCACAAGTCCAGTCATCACTTTCTCAAAATAGATTTGCTATCATTTTGATTTTCTAAAATGTTTAGTTTGTTATTATTCTCTAAAAAAAATTGAATCAAAATTCCTCAGCAGAGAACAGAGGGCTGTTTAATGATCTGGTCCTGAAAGCCATAGGCACTACATCCAATCTAATCCATCTACTCACTGCTCCCTGACCACCCTACACAAGTCCACACCTTTTATTCTTGCTTACAGGCACCCTGATCTGGGCTGCCCTTTTCTCTCTTTCATGATATCAAAATTTTGTCTTTCTTCAGGACCCACCTCAATGCTCCTTCTCCCACAAAGCCTTTCTCTTCATCCACAGTCAAAATTAACCATCCCTTCTTCTGTGTGCTCACAAAGCTTCATCACTTCCTCTTCTCAAATGTACTTTCCAAGCCTTGTATCATGTTATTTGATAAATAAAATAGGTCTACATGGCACACCACCTTCCTCTTGACAATTAAGTATCGTGTTCAATAAAAATTAGTGTTTAAAAAATGGTTACTGTAAATATTACCAAAAATGTTGATCATTCTAAAAGTTAAAAAAAATCAGATTCTGCAAAAGTTATAATAAAAAAGAAGAGATTAAATGAAGTCTTTCAACACTAAAGTGTTTCAGAGAAGAACCGACATTTAATTTACATAGAGTTGCTGTTCCAACAGGGCAGAGAGCCCTCTTCCTAAGAAAGATTCTTAATTCCAGGCAAAGATAGACTTCCCCTCAAAGACAGATAGATAAACATAGAAATAGAGAGGTACACACATATACTACTATGCACTGACATGTATATTTTATGTATGTATATTCATGCAGATCACAGACATATAATTCATCCCCTCTGGAAAATCCACACCCACCTCATCTCATGTCTATTTATGGAATCAATCAGGAGCTGGAAGGATGGAAGCAAAGGCTCTTGACCACAAGGCAGCTTTCCTGAATATCTGACTCTGGTGACTAAGACAATCTGAGCATTTCCTTCAGATTGACTAACCTTTAAGCAGATTCCTTCTTGACTATCATTCCCTGAACCCCCTTTCTTTAGATCATTTACTTTGGAAAACTTGCAATTGTAAATTCTTTCTCTCCCCTTCGAGATGAAATCTTTTTCAGCCTCTTGCCAGTTTTAAAACCCAGGACCTTGAGGACCTGAGAGCCATCCCTTTGAAATGTAATCATCTAGGAAGACAGCACCCCTATCTCCCAGACTCTGTGGGATAACAGGAGCCTAACTTAGATAAGTGTCAATCAGCAAACACAGATATCCTAGTCACATTGACCACGTCCCTGTAACATCCTCCAGGTCTTTTCCATTAGCACTTACCCTAGTGCTTAAAAACTCTCTGCCTTTTGTTTCAGTGGCGTTGAGTTCAGTCTCCCTTATTTCAATAGTCTTGACCCCTATTGCAGTAGTCTTGAATAAAGTCTTCCTTGCCTGTTTAACTTGTCTGGTGCAATTTTTCTTTGACTTGACAAGCTGAGCAAGCTAGTGCACTGCTGCTGACCATTTAAGTGAGGCGAGTTTCAACGTGTCATCCTCCATCATCCTTTGATAAGAGTTAAACTGGGATGACAGGTGGTTGATGTCCGCACATCTATGATCCTGTGGTCGTATGCAAAGGGTAGATAGGAGAAAAGGAATCTTACTTATTGCTTCTAGGGATTAAATTCAATTGAAGAAACAGTCTGAAATAAACAAATGCAAATTTATTCTGAAAGAATCAGTTGTGTTCCACTTCTCCCGCTAAACCCCTTAGCACTGTAAATATAACCAATCATTTCTTATGATGATACTGCAATAACTGTTCATGTCCAGGTGCTTTGTTCACTCTTGACTAGCTTTTACAGCTTAGGGAAGAGAACGGCACCACTCATTTATTTAGACAGCATAGCTTTGTGACTTTTTAGCTTGTCCATGAATCCACAAATTAAGGTAGGTACAAACCGTCTGTGGCTGCCTTTAAACAAGTAATGTATCCACACTTCTAAAATGTATTTTTCCAACCATTCCATTAGAATATTCTAGCCCATTTTCTTCCAACGTCTACTGTATCAAACAAAGAGTAAATAGTAAGTTATGACAACAGGTATGTCAATACAAATTGACAGCGATTTTTTGGAGTGCAGGGATAAAGCCAACAAAAAAGATGGAGACAAAATATACTCAGAGTGACATTCAAGAATTCACAAAGACGGGCTTCCCTGGTGGCGCAGTGGTTCAGAGTCCGCCTGCCGATGCAGGGGACACGGGTTCGTGCCCCGGTCCGGGAAGATCCCACATGCCACAGAGCGGCTGGGCCCGTGAGCCATGGCTGCTGAGCCTGAGCGTCCAGAGCCTGTGCTCCGCAACGGGAGAGGCCACAACAGTGAGAGGCCCGCGTACCACAAAAAAAAAAAAAAAAAAAAAAAAAAACAATTCACAAAGACATGTTCTGTGAACCATTTTATGTAATGTATTTGACTCATATACTCTTCTTTTTTAAATCATTCTTTGAATGGTTCTCCCTTTGGACATTTCAAGATAATTTAGCTACAAAGCATTACACACAGAGGTGACAATTTGTGATTTATTGCTTATGGTGCAAAGAAGGTAAACATATATAGAAAAGGTCGTTATTGCAGTTAGGGAAAGCAATCCACAAAAGGTTTCCTGTACTTTTCATCTGAATTACATATTTAAACTGGACTACAAAAGGGATTCTGGGTTGGGTTAGGATTTTTTAATTTTCATTCTATTTCTTTTGAATTTTAAGTAAAGTTCTCATGACAGGCCTTTTATCTTGTCAGAATTCAATGCTAAAGACATATGCCTAATTCAAGTAAGTGTAACTTTGAAAATTTTAACCAAAAAAAAGTATATGCCAAAGTATTAATAATGATTATGTTTGGTTAGTGAGGCAATAGGAAATTTTATATTTCTTTCTCTTTGCTAGTTTTCCTTTCTAATTCTTCTGTATTAAATATAGGTCAATGGTACAATAAAAAGCTAAACATGCTCAAATAAGTTAGCAGAGGGTTATTCATCAAAAAAATTTATGAACATGTTCTAAAAGTTCCCTATAGGATTCCATTAAATTATCAACTTCCATTCATTATTTAATATATGAATTATCTTGGTAAAATTTGCTTTTCATACTGGATTCACAAGGTCACATTATTTTCTACAGAAAACAGGGTATAGTAGATACTTGATACACAATACTCAGACACTACCTTGAGTTGTGCAAAATGAGAGTGATTTTGAAGATATGAACTAATTTTTCAAAAGTGGCTTAAAAATCCCACAGTGGCTCTCCACCGCGGCCAGAAGGAAATTCAACAGTCATCACATGGGCCCGCAGATTGTGGGTATCATAATAATGATAATAAAAACAGGTGCCAACAGTCATTGAAAATACCGTTGCACATGTCATGCTAAGTATTTTCCAAGAATTAACTCATTTAGTCTTAAAAACTGACCTCTGCCGTAGGTATTATTATCCCCCTTCTTTAGAAGCAGACTCAAGCCAGAGGGGTCCAGGTGCTCCCGTGTCATTTGTCAGCCAGAATGAGATTACTGTGGCTCAATAACAACTTTTATTCTAAAATTTGTCAACTCTGGACCATGGTTACAAAATGAGGAACAAAGGGACAAAGGGGGGCTCTTAGAAAAAGTTTTCTTATGAAAAAGAACCCTCTGCTAAGAGATGCACTTAGTACTACCCAATATTCATACTTAGATCTCAAATGTTATGAAAATACTTGGGGCTAGCAGGCTGTTTATCTTGTCAATTTGTTAAGAAGAATATGTTAAATTGTATAGTATTTCACAGTGCACAAACCACTGTCGTATGCATTCATTCCTTTATTCCTCACACCAACTACATGAAACAGGAATTATTTTACAGTGGAGAAAACTAAAACGTATACATTAAGTGATTTCCCAATGGTTATACAACAGAATAGCAGGAGAGCTGACACTCAAATCCACGTTCTTCTGTATTCTGTTGGTGTTTTCACTCTAAGTTTCAAAAACTAACATTTCCCTCTAATTCACCATATTATTATCAGTAACCAAGGAACAAAAGAACCACGGTTTGGGAAAGAAGTAATAGTGCTCATTAGACTGCTTTACTTGTCAAAAGCCAATGGCATCATGTCAAAATCACCTTCAAGCAGATGTCACCTCCCCCACTCTCCCATCGATCCACACCCTGACAGGGCTTTGGAAACTGGAGAAGTCACACAAATGTCCAGTGGACAAGGTAGATGCCAAGCTGCCCAGGGCAGCTCCTCCTTAAATACTGAGCCAAGCGTGGTATCCATGATGGGGGAATTTAATTACCTTTCTATATTATGCATATTCTAAAAATAGAAGCTGTGACATCTTCAGGCTAAAGTTCCGACAACACATTTCGATCGCAAATTGCAGGTTTCCACTTTGTCTGTTGGGTCTGAACACTCAGTGTGAAGCTAATCACCAAAGAAAGCCATTTGGGGAATAGCTGGACAGCAATGAAGCAGACAGTGAGGCTGGAGTGACATCTCAGCAGCTACCTCACAGCAATCTCTCCGTAAGGACTTATATAGCCTTAGGTCAAGGCCTGTTCCAAATCCAGGTCACCAGAGCCTCCTAAGTGCCAGTTGGATTGAGCTCTGAGTCTTCACGTGTGTCACTCACAAAGCAGCTAGAATGTAGTACAGTCAGAGAAAGATTTCATTAGGTCTCGCCAACAATATGCAGTGTACTCAAAGGCACCAGAAAACACAATTTTATAACTGGTAGAAGATGGAAAAATAAAATAAATGCAGCACATGCTCTACGGAATTTTAAAGGCATGGCAAAAGGAAACCTTCCCAGCTCCTTATTGGATCATATGGGACCTCTGTTATTCTGGATCTTATCTTCTTTTCTGACCTCCTTGTCCAACCCTCCTGGACTCCATGCTTTACCCAAATGAATATTCCTTTAGTTTCCACTTTCTTTCCTGACATTTCCTTTGCACAACTTGCATAACTTCTGCAGCGCAAATACATCTTATGCGTTAGCTCTCTTATGAAACCCTCATTTATTTTCCATTTCCAATTTTCTATCCCACGTACAGAAAATTCCCGATCTCTCTGTACTCCTCCATATCTCCTGGGAAGAACTTCTCTTATAATATCTGTCACATGAAATCATCATCACTTGTTTACATGTTTGTGAGCATTCCACTAAACAGTAAGTACCACTAAATGATAAGTTCCTCACTGATGTCATATTCATCTTTGTAGCTCCAAGGCCTAGGAAAGTACCCTGCGTTGAATAGAACTAGTTGAAATGAAAAAATGAATAAATAAATCACACGCACACACAATCTTTTTATCACTTTAGTGGTTAAAAGCACAGGTCTGAAACCAAAATTACTTAGGTTCAGAACCTAGCTCTACCACTTAGTAGCTCTATGATCTTCAACTAGTTATTTCACCTCTCTGTGCCTGAGTTTCCTCATCTGTAAAATAGGCTATTGTGTGACTTCAATGAGCTAATAATAATAAATAGAAAAACATTTAAAACATAGCAAGGCACCCGGTAGCTTCTTGACAAATGTTAGCTATCATCATCATATTCCTAAAACACAGCAGCGTAACACAGTGGCCAAGATTGTGAGGTACACCATACCATAGGCCTGAATTCAAATCACACTCCTCCACTTACGAGTTATGTGGCCTTGGGAAATTTGCTTAAAGTTCTTCCTACTTTGGTTTTCTAATCTCTAGAAAAGGGATAATAATAGTGCCTGCAGCATAAAATTTTTCAGAAAGTTACAATTAAATTATGCATGTCATTAACATAGAGTCTGGTACATGGCAAATACTCCATAAAAGTAAGCTATTCACTACTGTGATTTTTCATTGTAAATCTGTATCAGTATAAAATTCCTTGGGTATTGCCCCAAGATAGACACACTCACCTACCTGGCACTTGTATTTGTACCTCATTAGCTTTGCGGGGGGAGGTGCAAAATAAAGGCCCTGAAGAAACAGGAAGTATGTCGTGTTTTAGACATTAAGCAAGATAAGTTCATGTCCCCAGTTCTACTTCTCCAGGAAACAGGATATGCCATTTGCTGCTTTTGAATAGGTTAGAACACAGTTATTTGTGACTGCCTTGGGCCTGCTTGCCCTTAGGTCCATTTCCAACCTTCCCCCTGTACTCTATATACCATATATGGCGAGTGGCAAAACTAGCTCTTGAAATGGAGAGGAAGTGGCAACAGATTGGAAGGTGAGAGAAACAGGGTATTTCACCTCCTTACTCTGCCTAGGGCAGCTTTACTTCTCCATTATGGTTCCATTTCCCACCAGAGAGGCCCGTTCTGGTCCCAGCTTCTTTAGGCGTGACCCAGGTCCCGGAGGACCTCCTTTGTCTCTCCAGCCTAGGGTAATGGCTGTTGTTGCTCATTTCTGGATTTCCCTACAGTTCCATATATAACTCTCAGCTCAACCCATCACCGGTGTTAACAATTCCCTGCATTTACTCCCCTGTGGTTTCTATTTTCCTAGCTAGACCCTGATTGATCCAGTAATCTGTCTCTTCCTTTTCTGCCTTTAATTTGATTGGTTTAGAAAGTGCCTGCTTTATCAGTATCAGTATAAAATTCCTTGGGTATTGCCCCAAGGTAGACACCCTCACCTACCTTGCACTTATATTTGTACCTCATTAGCTTTGGGGGGCGGGGTGAAAAATAAAGTCTCTGAAGAAATAGAAAGTGTGTCCTGTTTCACCTTCTTTCACGCATACATACATGCATACCCATCCTCTGCGCTGCTTTCTCCTACTTAAGAAATAAAGGCAGGCTTCTGTGGTCTGGAAGAAACTGGTCGCACGGGTTGATTCTGAAGTGACTTTATCATCTAATGCAACAGCTCTTGGCTCTCAACTGGGGGATATTTTGGCCCTCCTCCATCTACAGGGAACAATGTCTAGAGACATAGTTGGTTGTTACAGTGGGCCGGGACAGGGTGGGGGGGAGGTGCTACCGTCATCTAGGGTTTAGAGGCCAGGGATGCATGCTGCTAAACATCCTACAATGTACCAGAAAAGAATTCCCAGGCCCAAAGTGTCAGCAATTAATTGAAAAACTCTGATTAATGATACAAAACTCCACACTTTCCCGCTGCTAGATGCTTGCAGTAGCCTCTGAGCTACTGCAGGTCACAGGGACCACTTGGGATGTAAAACTGTTGCCAGTGACCACATAGCAGCAATCTTGCCCATTGCTGTCAGTTGCTGTGTACAGTTCATATTAAAGGATTTGCATAAACTTGAATTTCACTACAGATTTTTTTGTTTTGTTGATATGCATACTGAGAAGACAAAAGAGCAGCATGTATCAAAAGACAGTGAATTTTCAGTTAGGGATCTTTGTGTTAAATAATTTTTTTAAAAATCTTACTACTTGATTTTACCAGCCAGCCTGTGCAGCAAAAGATAAATTTTTCATAAGATACTTTTTTAAAAAAGTAATCTGGTCATATATGTTCTACTAGAATATTTGTAACATTTTCCTTTACAAGGTGGGGAGCTGGCCAGCCTGCTCTCGATTGTATTTCTCTTCCCTGTTGTGTCTGTTTTTATCTCAGAGTGGTTTTGCATAGATGGGGTGCTGTGGCTGGGTCTCCCTATTTTGTATACCACCAACCGTGAAGACTTAGATGACCACTTTCTCAGGTAAGACCTCAGTTTCCTCATGGGCCAAATGAGGAGGTTGATCTAGTTAAAAGCTCCCTTCCCACTGTAAAACTTTACTCAATTACGAATCTTCAGCACTTAAGTAACATGTTCATATATTGGCTCTTAAGGGAGCAAAAGTTATACAAATCCAATAAAAGTTTTCATCCAGGCCAGGTTCATTCAATATGCAAGCCTTAATAAAGAAAAGTGAGGCATGGAATGTTACTAGACCCATGTTCCCTCCTCCTAATCCCGTTAAAATGTGTGTAAGAATGCCTCCGAGAGATGACAAAGGACAAATCTGTCATAAACAGACTCAAATCACTGCTGCTCTCTTTCTGACAACTTGGAGTGAGAATGGACTCCACGTTGCAGGGCTGAGCTCCAAAAACACCGACTTCTGCAATTACCCAGGGATTTCCACTTCTCTGTCTACTGCAAAGAAATGAAAAAGTATATAAACCTAGTTCCCTTCCTAAAAGAACAGCCAAAAGAGGCATGGGCAACTATACTCTCCTGAATGTCGAAAAGAGGTTGTTGTTTTTTTTTTTTAAGAACAAGCTTTGCCTGGGACAAAGGCAAAAGTGAGAGAGTGGCATTGACATATATACACTACTGAGTGTAAAACAGATAGCTAGTGGGAAGCAGCCGCATAGCACAGGAAGATCAGCTCAGTGCTTTGTGACCACCTAGAGGGGTGGGATAGGGAGGGTGGGAGGGAGACACAAGAGGGAGGGGATATGGGGATTTATGTATACGTATAGCTGATTCACTTTGTTATACAAGCAGAAACTAACACAACATTGTAAAGCAATTATACTCCAATAAAGATGTTAAAAAAAAAAAAAAGAAAAAGCTTTGCCTTGGAAGGAAAAGCCTCAGGGATGCCTTTCCTTTACTGGTTGAAGCTTTTGAAAACAGCTGCCGACAGATGCCTCACGGTCTCCCAGCTAGAGTCCCACAGGAAACCACCTTCCTTGATGCTCCCGCCTCCACTCTCTAATTTCTAGGGGTCTTGCCTGTCTGTCTACTCTGATAATAATCTCAGTGGGTAGAGATTATGTCTTAATTCTGCTCTCCTTGCAGTTTCCACCACAGCACCTCTTCTCATTAAATGTTAAATCGGAAGGTAGCTGAAGGTGAAACCCTAACCCTTTTTGAAAAGCTGCAGCAAATCCCACAGATTTTATTCCCAAGATATTTGTATCCCCAAATGATCTTTACCCTCTTGGTGCAGCTCTTCAAAGCTCTGGTAGGGAGGAGTTAGAATCAGTTTCTGAGCCATCAGAGATTCTGAGATGTCTCAAAGAAGAAAGAGGGGGAAAAACATGTTAACTTTTTTGTGGTATGTTAATGAGATCATTCATCCCTGTCACCTTCAAAAAGCCTAAGACACATTTCTTTCTCTGATTCCTCTTCCTTTTCCCTCACCTCCTCCTTCACTATCCTCCTCCATATCTAAAGAAGAAGGTTAATATTAAGCATCACATTAAGAGTTGTCAAATCAATCATGATTTCTTCTGAATTACGTTACACAGAGCAACGTGCTTTATCAGAAATCAAAGAAAGGACAGTGCCAAAAGTGGATGAGCTAATGTAAAATCACTTACATCTGCACTCTGGAGACAGAAACTCATTTAATATTTAATGTAGTCATTAACCTAAGAATGAGAAGGAGATGGTAATGGATGGTGTACTCCCTTTACCTACAGGACAGGGTACTTAAGGTGAGCTGTCCCATCTGGGATCAGATTCACACAAGTCTGAAATCCATAAAGTGGGTCACAGGTAAAGGGAACTGGAAAAGGCTCAAGTCTCCCAGATGTACTATTTTCAGAGCACAGTCGTGCTCAGCAGTCACGTCTGAAGTTTGCCACACTGCAGAAACCAGAACTGAATTGCTCAATTAGTTTGTTATGACAACAGACATACTGTCCCCGACACACATAGTCAAACCACAGCAAGTAATCAATTATTGAAGGAAACTATCTCCAAGAAGCATTAATCCATCAGGATATTGAAGGGTTTGTTTTTATCTCCATTTAGATTTGGTTACCATTAAAGGTGTTTGTCTGCTTGACAGCTACCCAGAGTTGACCCTGAGAGCCTGAATGTCAAACCCAATTGAAAATGAAATGGGGAAAAAATACAGAAAATTCTACAACAGTGAAGGCCATCTGAAAAAAAAAAAAACTTTTCCTACATGTGAATATTATGATGTTGTAGGGAACATTCTATTTACATAGCACAAATGCCAGCATATTCTTTACATGAACCTTTTTTTTTTTTTTTTGGGCTGTGTTGGGTCTTCGTTTCTGTGCGAGGGCTTTCTCTAGTTGCGGCAAGCAGGGGCTACTCTTCGTTGCAGTGCGCGGGCTTCTCATTGCAGTGACTTCTCTTGTTGCGGAGCACGGGCTCTAGGCACATGGGCCTCAGTAGTTGTGGCACACGGGCTCAGTAGTTGTGGCTTGTGGGCTCTAGAAGTGCAGGCTCAGTAGTTGTGGCGCAAGGGCTTAGTTGCTCCGCGGCATGTGGGATCTTCCCGGACCAGGGCTCGAACCCGTGTCCCCTGCATTGGCAGGCAGATTCTCAACCACTGCGCCACCAGGGAAGCCCCCTACATGAACTTTTAAACAGGGTCATCTTAAGCAAGTAACGTCATTATAATTGCTTGACTTTAGCTGCAGCGTTACTTCTTGATAAGATACAGCACACACTAAAACCACGTTTATTGTTTTATTTAACTGTAATTTTTCTATCCCATATTTTCTTCTTTGGTGTAAATTTCCAGAGGTCTCATAATTCCACCCTACCAAGGAAGTCAATTATAATATTTCCATGCACATGAAACACCTCCATCTCTACTGACCCAGCTACCACCCTTTTTTTCCTTTTTTTTTTTTTAACCACAAGTTTAAATTAAACCCTTTCATCCTGTAGCGTTTTCAAGATACTCCTTCACAACAATAAGTGATTTCTGAATCTGAAAAGAAGCTTCAGGTAGGCTGAGTTTTTTTTTTTTTTTT